>NC_091988.1:57516323-57816323 GCF_044704955.1 Pristiophorus japonicus
AAAAGCAGCGCACCTCGGGTGAGGACGCCAGAAAAAGGGATTGGGGAAATTTGAGCCCATAGTCTTTTACTTCAAGACTTCCTGTAATGTACGTGCAGAATGACCCCATGTTACTTGCTCACTGCAGTTTATCATTCTGATAGCGTTTTGGGGAAAATCCCCTTCCAGCAAAGGCTTAATGAGAGAAGACTGAGTTGAGGCCAATTCACTCAATATATTCAAAAAGGAGTTAGATGTAGTCCTTACTTGGGGGATCAAGGGTATGGCGAAAAAGCAGGAATGGGGTACTGAAGTTGCATGTTCAGCCATGAGCTCATTGAATGGCGGTGCAGGCTAGAAGGGCCAAATGGCCTACTCCTGCACCTATTTTCTATGTTTCTATGATACCCATATTGTGGGACATGTTTCAGTCGATCATGGAGAAATAGCCCCAAAAAATGAAAATTGGGAGTTCTCTGGCATTAGATGACGAACTTATTAAAAAAAAAACACAAAATGCTATGGATGCTGGAAATGAGAAATAAGAACAGAAAATGGTGGAGGAATTACTCAAGGTTAGGTGGCATCTCTAGCGAGAGAAATGGAGGGAGGGGAGGAAAGAACAAAAGGGAAGGTCTGTGATTGGGTGGAAGGCAATAGAGATGAAATTACAAAAGGAATGATGGTGCGAGGCAAAAGGAGACAATGGGACAAGTTAAGAAATAAAAGATGGGTCCAGAGGAGCTGGAAATGGGAATATCAATCATCAGCAACAGCTGCCATTTAAAAAAAAAATGGGGGGGAGGTGATATGACCTAAAATTGTTGAACCCAATGTTCTAATTGATATGCATTTTAATTTCTTCAATGTGCTTCAAAAAATTATTTTTCAATTTTTTTTTTTTCTTCATACAAGTTCAAGGTGTCAGCCTATCCAGCAGTGGGATGTTGCTGTTTGTGAGGGTGGCACGTTTAATGTCTTTGAAAGAAAGTGGGGGAAATAATTAAGATAATTGGAAATGTCAAAATGGAGTTTGAACATTAGAATTTAATTCATGTTTAATGTTTACTGTGTGTTTTTGCTTTGATCACCGTAAGGAATGATGCTGTTACTGGATGAATGGAATGCTTTCCCACTTCTGAATTTTTAACCAAGTGTAGAGATTTCCTGTCAAAAGTGTATTTAATGAATATAAACCTATTTTAAGTGGGTATCATGGTCTCTCACCACATTCAATGATATTTCAGTTGCAGACCTATAGACGGGTGTCCCTGAACAAGCAGGGGATACCAGTTTGTGAAATGTAATACTTTTTATATATTTTTTTAAAAAGCAGCGCTCAATTGTCTGGCAGGATTTCTGGCACAGCTATGGAGCTTAAGCAAGCTACAAAGATGGCCATGACCTATGGGATTTTAAATCAAAATGAGATGTTCCTTCAACACACAATGCCGATCTTTGACGGAGGATGTTCTGTGACTGAACTGGAGATGTAGTATTTTTACAGCAAATGCAGAGATTTCCTGTTAACGTGGACTTAATTAATCCACATCTATTGTAAGTGAAGTTTCATTGGGCCCAAGTTTCCACATGATTCGCGCCTGATTTTTAGGAGCAACTGGTGGAGAACGGACTATTTTAGAAATCGCAATTCTCCACATTTTTTTTTTCTGCAGTTTTAGTCAGTTCGAACAGTTCTAGTTTAGAACAGAATTTTTTCTTCAAAAGGGGGTGTGTCCGGCCACTGACGCCTGATTTGAAACTTTCCACAGTGAAAATGTACTCCAAACTAAAGTAGAATGGAGCCAGTGAAGATTTTTGTAGAACTGAAAAAAACCTGTTCTACACATTAAAAAATCAGGCGCAGGTTACAAATTAGGCGTCCAGAACGAGGTCGGGGGGGGGGGGGGGGGGGAAGGGAACTCATTAAATTCGACAATAAATCCTTATTTATACTTCTACAAATATTATACAAATAAATCCAACCTGAATAAACATTTATAAGCTAAGAAAAGATTAAATAACCATCTTCCTACCTGTGAAGATTCTGCAGCCGTTCGTGCCGCTGAGCGGGAGGGGGTTGGGGAAGAGAAAGCCGTTCGTGTCAGAGAGGGAGAGAGAGACAGATCGAGAGTCAGATCGAGTCCGGGAGTTGGGTCCAGTGGGGGGAGCGCGGGTCGAGTCAGCCGGGGGGTGGGGGGGAAGCGGGTGTCGGGTGCTTGGTCGGCGGGGGTCGGGTCGGGTCTGGTCGGCGGGGGGGGGGGGGGGGGGGGGGGGGGAAGAGAGAGAGAGAGAGAGAGAGAGAGCGGGTGTCGCAGGGGAGGGGGTGTTGGGTCTTGTCGGGGGCGGGGAGCAGGAGCTGGCCGTGGGAGGAGCCTTATCCACGCAGCCCCAGTGAGGCCATTCAGCCAGGGCCTGCGTGTTTCGGGCCCCTCCCACACAGTTCAGCGCCTGGTGCTACTGCACTTGCGTGCCGACTGTAGCGCGCATGTGCAGAGGTCCCGTTGCTGTTTTCAGCGCCGGGACCTGGCTCCGCCCCCCCCACAGCTCGTGCTGGCTGTGCCGAGGGCCAGAGGACCTGTAAGTAGGTGGAGAATACCGAGGATTTTTTTAGGCGCGAAAAACGGGCGCCCAGCTCAGAGGGGCGCCCGTTTTTTTTCTTGTGGAAACTTGGGCCCATTGTCTCCCACCACAGTTACTTGGCTTAAATTCATTGGAGCAAGTTAACACGAGGGTACATAAATTCTGCCTTCGGCCATTGTCAGATTCACTTGCACTTTTTCAGTGGCTTGTGTTATACTGTGGTGTGATGTAAACCTGAATGAGGTTTTTTAAATTATCATCTTCAGTTGGGTCTATTTCTCGGTTCCATATATTCTCGACTCTACCATGGAGTATTTGGCAGCAAGGTGGGTATGTACAATACATGGCTCAATGAGTTTCAGGTCTCAGCTGGGATATATAGAGTGAGGCAGTTTCTCAGATGGAGGGCAGAACGTCTCATCGTCAGAGCTGTCACACAAGCACCAAGACGTAGCTTGGTTGGTGGTGAGGAGGGCCTTACCCATCAGAGCGTTCATGCACAGCCGACGTCTTAGCACGGCACGGTGCCCCCAAGTTGGCTGCGGGGCGGACGAGACTGTCGCCCATCTCCTTCAGGATTGCGCCTTTACAAGGCAGGTTTGGAAAGAGATGCAGTGGTTGCTGTCGAGGTTCATCCCGAGCAGCTCCGTAACACACGACTCTGTGCTCTACGGGCTGTTCCCAGGGACACACACCACGACAGACATCACCTGCTGCTGGAGGGCCATCAACTCGGTCAAAGACGCTCTTTGGTCTTGCCGAAACTTGCTGGTCTTCCAGAGCAAGTTGATGTCCACGTCTGCGTGTTGCAGACTGGCGCAATCCAAGATCCAGGATTACTTGCTGAGAGACATGCTTAAAATTGGTGCAGTCGCCGCAAAGGCACGGTGGGTAAAGACCAGTTTAAAGCTCTTCTGCCACGGTAAACCCGGGGGCAGGAATCAGTACAAAACTCCCCCCGGGCCATACTTGTAACTTCTTTTTTGTGTACATGGAGCACCATGATCTGTAAACACCTATGTAGTGCCATGTACAATGCAAGGTCTGTTTCGTGATGCACGTTGGAAAGGAAAAATGTAAATGTACAGTCACCCATTCCGTTACTGTATAGTGACACGTAATGTAATTTGTTGAATGTACTATGTATCCTGTATTGTACCGAATTGTACTTGAACTGAAAAGCAAGGAAATGTATCGAACGGAACTGCCGTCAGCACCCAAATGTAGTGTATGGGATTGCTGACCGCGACTAAATGTACTGAACTGTTTTTGAATGTACTGTACAAATTTTTATGAATAAAGTATATTTTGAAATGAAATAAAAAAACTTTCTCGTATGGAGGGAGATACCTGAGGGCGAATCAGTCTAGATCCTTGCGATAGCATTTATTTAGGGATTAGTCCAAAGTCGTTCATGGAAAATGCTCAATGTCCTTTGTTCCAGATGATGAATTGGTTAAGGAGGACCTCTTGCTCTTCCTATTCCTCCACACTTAAATACCTCATTTGTTCAACATTCTCCAAAAGAAAGGCATTTGTCGAAGTGTTCAGGAACTTTGTCTTCTGCCCAAGGATTGTTAGTAGGTTTTGTTCATATCAGCTCCCCCAAATAGCTGTCACTTTGGCTTAGGTGGCATTTTCACCACCTGTGTTAGAAGGTTTTGTGTTTGATTCTGATATTCCCTTCATTTTAAAAAAAAAACTTTTTTGCGTTTGTCTCCTGATAGATGCCACCACCTGAAGAGCTGAAGGTACTTTAATGCTCAGCCTCAACCTGACAGTTGTTTCACTGCAAGGATAGAATACCAGGGAGGGCTGAGCCTCATATTTCTGTTCTTGGCAACTAAGCCTTTGAAGCAGCAGCAGGTGGAAGATTGGCCACCACGTGGTTAAGATTTAAATAAAAATCCATCTTGAAATGTCTCTGTGTTCAATATTTTTTTGGTATGAAAGCAGAATGGTAATTGTCTTGCAGTTATAGTTGAACACCTGCAAAGTTCCCTGTTTGTGTTCATGGACAGCATCTTGGCATATCTTTTTATACTGTACCACATGAGAGTCCTGTTACTGGTAGCAAAACGCCCTACTGCTGCCGATACTACTTGTTAATCTTGACCACAATAGTAGAGAAGCAGGAAAGAAATCACAAGGGCAAACCTTTTGTCCTTGCGTGTGGTGTGACGCATCGAAGTGGCAACGTGCTGCTTCACCCTGGAGAAGAAATCTGTTTTGTGTTGTCATGTTGTGATTCTTTGTTTCGTTTATCACATTAGGTAATTGGTTTCTGCTGTTGTCTGTGCAGTTCACCTAGGTGCCAATGATCTTATATTGTTATCTCTGTTTCAATAATATGAACTGAGCGTCATAGGAGACGACAGAATATTCAGTATATTTAGGCGAGGAACTTGCGCCTACTTTGCATTACAAGAGGCGCAGACTTGAGCGTATCAGGCGCTCAGCTGGTTTAGTGATCAATCAGCAGATCTGATTCGTCTACGTCAAGCTCAGTTGGGCCTCTCTGTCCCCAGAAACACCCATTACTCCAGGATAATACTGGAGAGGAAAGGTAGCCACTTTTCTCCACTGCCACCCATCTCTCAACTCCTTTCCTCTACCTGTTCTACCCTTGCCACTAAAGTTTTAATAGAACAGGAACTTCTTTGTTACTAAGATTGAGACCATGTTTTCTGTTACATCTGCTGTGCCCCACGCCAAGCTCCCCACCCACTAGACGTGAACAAGTATAATTCTCTCTTTCCAAACTCATCTTGTCCATGACACCCACATCCTGACTCCTTGACCTGGTTTCCTCTCCTTCCCTTTCAAAACGGCTATTGTAAATCCCTCCTCCTCAAAACCATCCTCGACCCCTCTGTCCTTACAAAATAGTGCCCCATCTACAACCTCCCTTTCCTCCAAATTACTTGAACATACTGTCGCCTCCCAAATCCATGTCCATCTTTCCCCCACACAATGTTTGAATCTCTCCAATCAGGCTTCTGCCCCACTACAGCACTGAAATAGCCCTATGTAAGTCATAAATGACATCCTCTATAAATGTGACCATAGTGAATTGTCCCTCCTCGACTTTCTGCAACTCTTGACACGGTCAGCTGCATCATCCTCTGCATGTAGCTCAGTGGGACTATCCTCGCTTAGTTCTGCTCTTAACTATTCAATTGTAGCCAGAGCATCTCCAGCAATGGCTTTTCTTCTCTACCCACTCCCGCACCATTACCTCTCGAGTCACAGAAGGATCTATTCTTGGCTGCTTCCTCCTTCAAGGAACTGAAGGAAATCCTTATTAGTCGGGAAATTGTGTTGGGGAAATTGATGGGATTGAAGGCCGATAAATCCCCAGGGCCTGATGGACTGCATCCCAGAGTACTTAAGGAGGTGGCCTTGGAAATAACGGATGCATTGACAGTCATTTTCCAACATTCCATAGACTCTGGCTACCCTCCACTCCATAGGAACTGATCCAATGTAACCCCACTTTTTAAAAAAAAGAGGGAGAGAGAAAACAGGGAATTATAGACCAGTCAGCCTGACATCAGTAGTGGGTAAAATTATGTAATCAATTATTAAAGATGTCACAGCAACACATTTGGAAAGAGGTGACATGATAGGTCCAAGTCAGCATGGATTTGTGAAGGGGAAATCATGCTTGACAAATCTTCTGGAATTTTTTGAGGATGTTTCCAGTAGAGTGGACAAGGGAGAACCAGTTGATGTGGTATATTTGGACTTTCAGAAGGCTTTCGACAAGGTCCCACACAAGAGATTAATGTGCAAAGTTAAAGCACATGGGATTGGGGGTAGTGTGCTGACATGGATTGAGAACTGGTTGTCAGACAGGAAGCAAAGAGTAGGAGTAAATGGGGACTTTTCAGAATGGCAGGCAGTGACTAGTGGGGTACCGCAAGGTTCTGTGCTGGGGCCCCAGCTGTTTACACTGTACATTAATGATTTAGACGAGGGGATTAAATGTAGTATCTCAGTTTGCGGATGACACTAAGTTGGGTGGCAGTGTGAGCTGCGAGGAGGATGCTATGAGGCTGCAGAGTGACTTGGTTAGGTGAGTGGGCAAATGCATGGCAGATGAAGTATAATGTGGATAAATGTGAGGTTATCCACTTTGATGGTTAAAAACAGAGAGACTGTTATCTGAATGGTGACAGATTCGGAAAAGGGGAGGTGCAACGAGACCTGGGTGTCATGGTACATCAGTCATTGAAGGTTGGCATGCAGGTACAGCAGGCGGTTAAGAAAGCAAATGGCATGTTGGCCTTCATAGTGAGGGGATTTGAGTACAGGGGCAGGGAGGTGTTGCTACAGTTGTAGAGGGCCTTGGTGAGGCCACACCTGGAGTATTGTGTACAGTTTTGGTCTCCTAACTTGAGGAAGGACATTCTTGCTATTGAGGGAGTGCAGCGAAGGTTCACCAGACTGATTCCCAGGATGGCGGGACTGATGTATCAAAGACTGGATCAACTGGGCTTGTATTCACTGGAGTTCAGAAGAATGAGAGGGGATCTCATTAGAAACATTTAAAATTCTGACAGGTTTAGACAGGTTAGATGCAGGAAGAATGTTCCCAATGTTGGGGAAGTCCAGAACCAGGGGTCACAGTCTAAGGATAAGGGGTAAGCCATTTCGGACCGAGATGAGGAGAATCATCTTCATCCAGAGAGTGGTGAACCTGTGGAATTCTCTACCACAGAAAGTTGTTGAGGCCAATTCACTAAATCTATTCAAAAAGGAGTTCGATGTAGTCCTTACTACTAGGGGGATCAAGGGGTATGGCGAGAAAGCAGGAATGGGGTACTGAGGTTGCATGTTCAGCCATGAACTCATTGAATGGCGGTGCAGGATCGAAGGGCCAAATGGCCTACTCCTGCACCTATTTTCTATGTTTCAACATGCTTACCATAGCCGATATTATTTGAAGGCCGCCTTGATGTGTATACTGAAAACACCCAGTTCTAACTCTTCACTGTCTGTGTTGCCAGCCTGTTTCTCCAACATCCAATCTAGGATGGACTAAAATTTCTTTGTTGAACAATGGGAAGACTGAAGCCATCATAATCGGCCACTGCCACAAACTTCATACCTTTTCCCCAGCCATGGTCTCGAGTCAAACCCGATTGTTCACAAGCTAGGCAGCTTATTTGATCTGCGCTCCCAACCCCATATCCTCCTCTTGGAGACCGCCTACTACTACCTCCATAACATTGCCTGTCTCTGCTCCACCTTGGACCATCGGCTGCTGAAACTCTCCCCTGTGTTTTCGTCATCTCCAGATTTGACTAATACAATGGTCTCCTGGCCAGCTGCTCAGATCTGTACACATCAGCTCATGTAAACCTTGCCCGTATCCTGTCCCATACTAAGGGCTAAAATTTGACCCTCCGGTTAAAACTGCGCACTTGCCTGAGGTGCGCCGACTTTGGACTCCAAAAATGGCGTCTCAAATTTACCTTGGTACACTCCCCGCACGACGGACCATCGTAGGCCGTGGCGTGGCAAAAACAGTTGGGGGGCGGAGCTACAGCCCTACGCCGAAAACCCTGCCGGCAGCTGCGCGCATGCGCAGTGGAGTCTGTGAGCATCGCCCTCCCAGCGCGTCCTGCAGGCTGCAAGCCTGACCCAATGCTCGCTGCCCCTATCCCTGGCCGAAGGGACGACCCGATGCTCGCCGCCCCAATCCCTGACCGAAGGGACGACCAATACTCTTCAACAGCACTGCACTGGTAAACTATGCTGCACAACACAGAGCCATGGTTGAAGTAAGTTAGAGGTGCTAGTAGGAGTGGCATATCTGTCAGACAGGTTCCCACGGAGTTCATAGAATCCTGTTGTTTAGAAGCACCAGCAGCCATAGTGAATCGCTTAGCAGAGTGTGCACAGTTGCATACACGAGCAGTTGGGACTCGCAGACAAGCAACTTTTTTTTTATAGCCGTGTGAGAGGGGTAGTATTTTGTCTTCAAAGAAAAGTCCAGTTCTGATGCAATTAAACATATTTCTGTAATAAATTCTGAATTTTCATAAAACTAGCCGCACAGAGCAAGGCTAGTGGTGATCTAGTTAATGCTATCCAAAGATGGACGTCATAGTTCAAAAACATGCTGGCATCGATGCTGCTTAATTTCAGTGAGAAACACTCTGGTCAATCCCATCGTTTAACTAGATTTTGGATGTCAAAATGTTGAAATGGACAGAGCATTTTAGACTAAAAGATAGTTTTCATTTAATGTTCATAGGCTAGCCAATCTGTGTGAACTAATGTACGTTGTTTGGCCCAGCCTTGAGCCCTTGGTGACAAGTTTTATTATTTTTATTTATTATTGGTTTTATGCTTCATTAATGTTAAGGTATTTAGTGCTTTGCAAGGTCCTCACACTTCTCTTTTTTCCCCCCTCCCCTCTCTCCCGGCTACCTGCGCTGTTTTCTTAACAAGTGGCCACATATGCTGGCCTAAGTTAGTTTGGGGCAACTATTAGCTGTCCAAACTGGCTTAAATGGCCAAAACAGCATAGGTGGCTGGTAATACCCCTTTTTGGAAAAAAAAATCCAAACTAACTCATTTACACTGGCGCAAATTCAATGTGCAGAATGGGGATTTTTAAGATACTCCAGAAAAATCAAGTTGCTCCAAAGAAAACAGGGCAACTCCTGGGGAAATTTGGGCCCGAAGTCCCACTCACCTATTATCCCTGCCCTCGTTGCCTTGTCCTCAAATGCCTCCAATTTAAATTGATCATTCTCATTTTTAAATCCTTTCATTACTCCTCCCTATCTTTGTAACCTCATCGAACCCCCACTACTAAAATCTCCGTTCCTTCGACATTGGACTCGAGTCCATCCCCTCTTCCCTGCGCCTACACATTGTGACTGTGCCTTCAGCTCTCTGTGCCCTCGAATTCCCTCCCTCTATCAGTCAGCCTCTCCACCTTAAGACCCCTCCTTAAAAATCATTCCTTTGACCAAGCTTTGGCCGTCTGTACTAATGTCTCATACATTGTCTCGGTGTTCATTTTTGTCTGATTACACCTCTGCCTTGGGAAATTTTTCTCTGTTGAAGATGCTGTATGAATGCAAGCTACTGTAAGAATTTGAAATCAACTGAACCCTTTGATTTGTGACCTGTTGGTTTTCACACCATCGCATTTTATTTATTTTAAAATTGTACCTGAAAAGTGCCTGTAATACAGAACAAGCTGACAGGTTAAAGAAACCAGACTGAAATTACGGGAGCTTTCCCTGGTGAGCCAAATAAATTTTTATTGCAAACATCTGTATTGACCAGTACGTGCGAATCTGCATTCATGTGTAACACTCGATGCAATGAGGTTTGACAGGAAATACATGCAAGTTTCTGGGGTAGGTGTTTAACCTGGTCTTTTTTAGCTGTTTTCGATGCTGTTTTTTTGAGTATTGGTAGCAAAACTGGTGCTGGATTTAATGGTATTGGCGGTACAAGAAAAACATTTAATGACTCTTGATCTTTTGGGAGTGTTCGAAAGTGGGTGTTGTAATCAGCCTTTCGGTCATCTGTAATACTACAGAGGGTAAAAGTGTCAGAATAGTGAGTTTGCTGCAATAGGTGATCGGGATTTATTGTACTTTGTTTTTACTTTGTCAGACTATTGTATATCTGAGGTCAGAAAACCGAAACAAAATATTCTTGGTATTTACAGCACCGCACTAGATAACCTCTTCTGTCACACAGGAGGCAACAGCTCCATGAAGGGCACACAGTAGCTATGAAATGTGCCAAAGAACAGGTAGCAGCAAATCACACTTGCCCATCAGTATAATTAAGCGAACAATGTACAAACTAATCATTGAATCATGCAGCACAGGAGGCAGCCATTTGGCCATTGTTCCTGTGTTGGCAGTTTGAAAGAGCTATCCAATTAGTCCCACTCCCCTGCTCTTTCCCCATAGCTTTACATTTGTTTTTTTAAGTATATCCAATTCCCTTTTGAAAGTTACTATTGGCACCTCAAACTTTTACAAAATCTTGAAGTCTTATTCATTATATGTGTCCTTCAGAGAGCTGTTGCCTCCTGTGTGACAGAAGAGGTTGACTGATCCTAGTCAGGTGCGGCTGGACCAGTCAAAACTGTCTCGGTCAAAAAAGGTTTGGGGAGCATGTGTCATCAGGTAAGGAGATTGTGCATCAACAACAATTAGCACATTGGTTGGTTACGTCCAAAAACCAATACAGCTTGATCCACAGGAATTTATACCTGATATTTTCAAGTGGGCTGGAATGATCTCAAGGTTGTTCCTTCACCTATGTTCAAACAACTGCCACCGATGTCAACGTTAGACTCAATTAGATTACAGCATGAACTCATTGAGTTAATAATTCAGGGCAAGGTAATCGTTACGGATAGCTGGGGTTTTACAGACCATGTGGAAAGGCTCCCAAGAATACCAGGTACTCTTGGAAAAGTACCCGAGCATGGAAACAATGCCCTAGAAACGAGAGAGGAAAGGAATAAAATGTTGCTGTTACCACTTAGTACATTGTTGAATAATTGTTTCTAACCTGTGTGGCACTTCCTGGTTTCTGTTCTCTAGTCGCTTCGTGTCTTTCCTAATCCACATCAAACATCATAACTCTTGTGGTGTTGACCATGCCTCATGCAGAAAACCATGTGATCTTTGCATTGTGGTTTATTAAGTGCCTTCTGCAGTAGCCAAGCAGCTGTAATCTGTGGAGTTTTAATTTAAAAGGATTGATAATTGTTAGACAGCGAGATCAGAAGGGGAAATGCAATGGGGAAAGTGTTGACCCCTTAAATTTGTTTTCAACGGAGGTTTGGAAGCTTGCCGACATAACTTCAACCACAAAATAATGTAGTGATGGTATCTAGAACTCTGAGTCTTGGCTTTCTTTTTTGCTTGCCTTAAATTCCTGTACACTCTGGTTAGGATATTTTCATAATTCCTTGCATTATTTGGATTACAAGCCTCACTGGTTGAGATATATAGAAGAGAAATAATTAGTCTACTAATACTATAATTCTGTCTTAGTCCTGAAAACCTTAAAAGAAAACAATTTAATTTTCCATTGACAGAGCAGAGGCCAAGTGCATCCACCATTGTAATTTTTCTTTTCGCTAGGTGTTTTTTTCCTTCTCTGAATTATCCCAGAGGGAACAATCTGCTCCCAGGTCCCTGCCGATGTTAGAGGGACGCATGAGTGGCTGGAGTGAGATCTCGCCCCTGCAAGGATTCTTGTGGCCTTCACTAGCACTTCTGCCAAGGTGCATGGCTGTGGTTGGTAGGAACAGGACTCTGCCATTCAGCCCCCTCATTCTAATAGATCGTAGTTTACAAGAACATAAGAAATAGGAGCAGTAGTCGTCCATCCAGCCCCTCAGATCATGGACTTAGCTCCACTTCCCTGCCCACTCACCATAATGCCATATCCCATTATAGTTTAAGAAACTGTCTATTTCTGTCTTAAATGTATTCAATGTCCCAGCTTCCACAGCTGAGGCAGTTAATTCCACAGATTTACAACCCTCAGAAGAAATTTCTCCTCATCTCCGTTTTAAATGGGCGGCCCTTATTCTAAGATTATGCCCTCTCGTTCTAGTCTCCCCCATCATCCTCTCTGCATCCACCTTGACAAGCCCACTCATAATTTTATACATTTCGATAAGATCACCTCTCATTCTTCTGAATTCCAATGAATAGAGGCCCAATCTACTCAATCTTTCCTCATAAGTCAACCCCCTCATCTCCGGAATCAACCTAGTGAACCTTCTCTGAACTGCCTTCAAAGCAAGTATATCCTTTTGTAAATATGGAAACCAAAACTGCACGCAGTATTCCAGGTGTGACCTCACCAATACCCTGTACAACTGTAGCAAGACTTCCTTGCTTTTATACTCCATTCCCTTTGCAATAAAGGCCAAGATACCATTGCCCTTCCTGATCACTTGCTGTACCTGCATACTATCCTTTTGTGTTTCATGCACAAGTACCCCCAGGTCCTGTTGTACTGCAGCACTTTGCAATTTTTCTTCATTTAAATAATAACTTGCTCTTTGATTTTTTTTTCTGTCCAAGTGCATGATCTCACACTTTCTGACATTCTACTCCTATCTGCCAAATTTTTGCCCACTCACTTAACCTGTCTGTCCTTTTGCAGATTTTTTCTGTGTCTAGTTTCCATTTTCCCACCTTCACTCCCTATCCCTTGATACCTGCTGTGAACAAAAATCTGTCTTGAAAGCTCCAATTGTCCTAGCATCCGTAGCCTTTTGGGGAGTGAGTTCAAAATTTCTATCCTCCTTTGTGTGAAAATGGTAGCTCACAGTTAAGTCTTGTATTCAAAGCTGCTCCAGATTAGAGCTGCCTCATGAGTGGAAATGTGTTCTCCAGGAAACCTCAATCCTACTGTGTGCTGGGAAGAATAATAAAAGTTTCACTAATTTGATTAAAATAATGGCACATTAACCTGTAACTGTGACTCTGATAGAATATGCATTGCTCATGGCGCACATTTGATTAAAATAATGGCACATTAACCTGTAACTGTGACTCTGATAGAATATGCATTGCTCATGGCACACTCAAATAAGAAATGCCAGAAAATGTATCCAATAATGACGCACATCTCATTATCTGTTGCTTTATGCAGGGCTTGTAGAGGTAGCATTGTGGAGACGATCTGCTGTGTTTGGTCCATGTTCTTCTCATGCAGTGACACTTGGCAGTAATGTGCAAACTCAAGACTGCCCTTCTGTAACCTCTGCCCATCTGCTTTCATTGAAGACACTGAACTAAGATTATTTTACAGATGGATGCCATTTTAGATTGTGCACAGCATGTGCTGCAAATAAAGGTGCAGCTAAATTATGCACCTTTTAAATCCTCCTGACTGGCTTGTGTTTTTGTACCCCTACCCACTGGCCTGAGGAACTGACTTTATAAAATATTTTGTGCAAGTACTGGTAACATCTAATTTTATTGCAGGTACTGTTGTGCAAGAAGCTACCATTGTACAGGGGACACAATGCTGTTAGGCTTGTCTTCCATTTGCAGAAATGTTCAACCAAGTTCTGGCAGATCATATCTTGTTGCAGTAATTATAAAGTGCAGCAAGTAATTCTGGTGGAGCCAGAGGCAGACATCGAACATAGAAAATAGGAGCAGTAGTAGGCCATTCGGCCCTTCGAGTCTGCACCTCCATTCAATATGATCATGGCTGATCCTCTCTCTCAACAGCATATTCCTGCTTTTTGCCCATATCCCTTGATGCCTTTTGTTTCGAGAAATCTATCTATCTCCCTCTTCAATATATTCAGTGACTTGGTCGCCACAGCCTTCTGTGGTAGAGAATTCCACAGGTTCACCGCCCTCTGAGTGAAAAAATGTCTCCTCATCTCGGTCTTAAATTTCCTACCCGTATCCTGAGACTGACCGTGTTCTAGACTTCCCAGCCAGGGGAAACATTCTCCCTGCATCCAGTCTATACAACCCAGTCAGAATGTTCTACGTTTCAATGAGATCCCCTCTTATTCTAAACTCTAGTGAATACAAGCCTAGCCGACCTAATCTCTCCTCATACGACAGTCCTGCCATCCCAGGAATCAGTTTGTGAATCTTCGCTGCACTTCTCCTATGGCAAGTATATCCTTTCTTGGGTAAGGAGACCAAAGCTGCACCCAGTGCTCCAGGTGCGGTCTCACCAAGGCCCTGTATAACTGCAGTAAGACATCCTTGCTCCTGTACTCACATCCACTTGCAATGAAGGCCAACATAGCATTTGCCTTCCTAACTGCTTGCTACACCTGCATGTTTGCTTTCAATGACTGGTGTACAAGGACACCAGGTCCTTCTCTACATCGATATTTCCCATCACCATTTAAATAATAGGTTGTCCTTATGTTTTTCCTACCAAAGTGGATAACTTCACATTTATCCACGTTTTTCTGCATCTGTCATGTGTTTGCCCACTCACTCAACCTATCTAAATCGCCTTGCAGCATCCTTGCATCCTCCTCACAACTCACAATTCCACCTAGTTTTATGTCGTCTGCAAACTTGGAAATATTACATTTGGTTCCCTCATCCAATATATATATTATATATATATATATATATATATAATATATATATATAGTGAATAGCTGGGGACCAAGCACTGATTGCTGTGATATCCCACTAGTCACTGCCCGCCACCCTGTGAAAAAGACCTGTTTATTCCTACTCTCTGTTTCCTGTTGGTTAACCAATTTTCAATCCATGCTAATACATTGCCCCCATCCTATGTGCTTTAATTTTGCACAATAACCTCTTACGTGGGACTTTATCAAAGGTCTTCTGAAAGTGTAGAATGTTTCAGTATAAGGAGTGTCGCAGTTGTGTGAGGCGGACTGGTTGGGCTGAGTGCTCTTTGCCTTTCTGCCATTGTTCATAGGTTTATATGTAACCTTTAGGGCTGCTGACCAAGGGCCACGCGGCTCGTTGTCGTTCGTCGTGGACACGATGGGCCAAAATGGCCTCCTTCTGTGCTGTAAATTTCTGTGTTTCTTCTATGTTTCTATAAATCCATGTTGACTTTGTTTAATCCCATTGATATTATCTAAGTGTGTCGTTATCACATCCTTTATAATAGACTCCAGCATTTTCCCCACTACTGATGTTGGGCTAACCGGTCTGTAGTTCCCTCCTTTTTTAAATAATGGGGTTACATTTGCCACCCTCCAATCTGCAGGAACTGTTCCATAATCTATAGAATTTTGGAAGATGACAACCAATGCATATACGATTTCCATGGCTACCTCTATTCGTACTCTGGGATGTAGATCATCAGGCCCTGGGGATTTATCTGCCATCAGTCTCATGAGTTTCCCTAGCACTATTTTTTGTTACTAATAATCATTTCTTTTAATTCCTCTTGCTCACTAGACCCTTGGTTCCCGAGCATTTCTGGGACATTATTTGTGTCCTCTTCCGTGAAGACAGAACCGAAGTATTTATTTAATTGTTCTGTCATTTCCTTGTTCTCCATTACAACTTCTCCCGTTTCTGTCTGTAAAAGACTGACATTTGTCTCCGCTAATCTTTTTCTTTTTGCATACTTGTAGCAAGTTTACTCTCATACACTCTTTTTCCCCTCTTAATCAATCTCTTGGTCCTTTTTTGCTTAATTCTAAACCGCTCCCAATCCTCAGGCTTGTTATTTTTTCTGGCAACTTTGTATAATTCTCTTTGGATTTAATACTATCCTTAATTTCTTTTGTTAGCCATGGTTGGGCCACTTTTCCTTTTGTGTTTTTACACCAGAAAGGAATATTATAACTTGCAATTCATGCATTCGTTTCTTAAATATTAGCCATTGCCTATCCACCATCATGCCTTTTAATGAATCTTCCCAATCTATCATGTCAATTCATTCTTCATACCTTCGTAGTTTCCTTTTAGATTTAGGACTCTCGTTTCGGATTGGACTACTTCACTTTCCATCTTAACAAAGAATTCAATCGTGTTATGGGCACTCTTCCCTCGAGGACCCCGCACAACAAGACTGTTAACAAGACACCTCCCTCCAGCTCCACTCCATAATGTCAAGATGCTACCTTGATCGTAGACTTGGGAAAATATCAAGTTGGTGAGGTTTTCTTTCTGAATAAAGCAGCTGCAAGACACTCTGGGTCTCTGCATTGCACCGTGGAGTGCAGCAATAGTGCAGAGAGCAGCTCCCGAAATGTGAAACGGGATCCAATAACCATTGTTAAAGCACATTAATGGGGAAGCGGGGCGTGTGGTGGGAAATCGCCTCCGGGTTGGGTCCTAACAGTGTGCAGTCTGAGTTAGCTCTGTAAACTAAAATTGAGTATAATAGATACCTGGGCATGATTACAATACAGTTGCAGTAATCTAATCAAGGAGTTCAGATATGAATATGCAAGTGAAGCTTGAATAGTTTCGAGTTTCCATTCTTATTGTGTTGCAATAACTTTGTTTTAAAACACATTGTCTACATTTTAGTCAGTATTTGTGATTGCCAACTGGTGCATAGTGATTGTGTGCACTGAAACAAAGATCAAGTGATCGCTGATTTTTTCAAATTAAGTGTAAACTGCCTTTATTTTTCTTCCATTTGCCTCTGTGCCAAGCACCATCTATTTCAAAGACTTATAACTTTGCTATTGCCTCTCTAGTCCAGCAGCTGGGAGGTGTGCAGATTTTGTTCATGACCAACCATTCCTCTGACTTTCCTTCCTCTTCCCCCCCCTCTAGAATACAGCTCCCCAGAGAGGCTTAGGAATGGAAGCCATGTTAATTGCTCTGGCCACTGGATATAGGTGGCCTGACCTGCACCAAATGGTTTTCACTGGAGGTTTATTCAGCAATAACGTGCAGCTAATTACCAGTAGTGTGTGCTCAGTATATATCTAAAACCTTCGTCGTTCCTTAGTACTCAATTCTACAGGCGCGACATCAAAAAGGAAAGAAAGACTTGCATTTATACAGTGCCTTTCACAACCACCAGATGCCCCAAAGCACTTTACAGCCAATGAAGTACTTTTTGGAAGTGCAGTCACTCTTGTAATGTGGGAAACGCGGCAGCCAGTTTGCACACAGCAAGGTCCCACAAACAGAAATGTGATCTGTTTTAGTGATGCTTGAGGGATAAATATTGGCCAGGATACTGGGAATATCTCCCCTGCTCTTCTTTGAAATACTGCCATGGGATCTTTCACGTCCACTTAAACCGAGGCCCCGTCTGCTCTCAACATCTCATCTGAAAGGCGGCACCTCTGACAGTGCAGCACTCCCTCAGCACTGCACTAGAGTGTCGGCTTAGATTTCTGTGCTCAAATCCCTGGAGTGGGACTTGAACCCACAAGCTTGTGACTCAGAGGCAAGCGTGCTACCCTCTAAGCCACAGCTGTCACTATACTGTTAATGTTTAATATTTATTCAGACTGACTTGTAGCAATCTTCAGATGCTTTTATATTGTAGTAGTACAGTTGACTGAAGACGAGCGGGTTGGCCTCTGTTTGCTGCACTCAGTGTAAACACGCCCAGGTATCAGAAACCAACAGCATTGCTTTACAGTTCTGCCGTTGGACCAAGCAAAACAGTTGCAGTGAAGCAGACATGGAAAGGCTGTGCTCAGTGTCTGCTACCTGTGAAATCAGTATGAAAATTGAAAGCTGTGGAGCTAGAGAGATTGGCTCCCCAGTTATAGTGTAAAAGTAAGTGTGATGAAATGGAGCTTGCTCTCCAAAGTTTAAGGGATGTGGGCCTCACTGGCAAAGCCAGCATTTGTTGCCCTTGAGAAGGTGGTGGTGAGTTGCTGCCTTGAAGTCCAGCAGTCCCAGAGTTTCAAACTTCTATTGTTTACAGGTCCAAAGGCATAGAAACATAGAAAAAATAGGTGCAGCAGCAGGCCATTCGGCTCTTCGAGCCTGCACCACCATTCAATATGATCATGGTTGATCATGTATTTCAGTACCCCATTCCTGCTTTCTCCCCATACTCCTTGATTTCTTTAGCCGTAAGGGCCACATCCAACTCCCTTTTGAATATATCCAATGAACTGGCCTCAACAACTATCTGTGGTAGAGAATTTCACAGGTTCACAATTCTGAGTGAAGAGGTTTCTCCTCATCTCGGTCCTAAATGGCTTACCCCTTATCCTTGGACTGTGTCCCCTGGTTCTGGACTTCTCCAACATCGGGAACATTCTTTCTGCATCTAACCTGTCCAGTCCCGTCAGAATTTTATATCTTTCTATGAGATCCCCTCATTCTTCTAAACTCCAGTGAATATAAGTCTAGTCGATCCAGTCTTTCTTCATATGTCAGTCCTGTCATCCCGGGCATCAGTCTGGTGAACCTTTGCTGCACTCCCTCAATAGCAAGAATGTCCTTCCTCAGATTAGGAGACCAAAACTGTACACAATATTCAAGGTGTGGCCTCACCAAGGCCCTGTACAATTGCAGTCAGACTGCTCTGCTCCTATACTCTCATCCTCTTGATATGAAGGCCAAAATGTCATTTGCCCCCTTCACCGCCTGCTGTACCTGCATGCCAGCTTTCAATGACTGATGTACCGTGACACCCAGGTCTCGTTGCACCGCCCCTTTTACTAATCTGTCACCATTCAAATAATCTGCCTTCCTGTTTTTACCACCAAAGTGGATAACCTCACATTTTTATCTACATTATACTGCATCTGCCATGTATTTGCCCATGCACCTAACCTGTCCAAGTCATCCTGCATCCTCTTGGCATCCTCCTCACATCTCTCACTGCCACCCAGCTTAGTGTCATCTGCATGCAAGTAATGTAAGGCGTGTGCGCACAAAAAATGTACTGCTCTAGGGGCATGTTAAAGGAAGGAAAAAACAAGCCTTTGCACCACCAATGGCCAGGGATAATCTCTATATTAGACATGCTCCATTATCTGTTTCCAAAGGGCACTGCATTTTGCCTGTTGTATCATTCAGAATTCTATGAATAAAAATATTAATATTTCTTTTCTCTGTCAAGACTGCATTCACCCACGGGATATTATGTACCACAATAATCTCAATGGACAGATTAGCTTTTTTAAAAAAAAAGCACAAAATCCGATCAAATCTGCCTTGAGATGATACACCTTCATGAATGCCTGCAGAAAATGAGAATGGAAGGAGATAAATAGATGCATTTGCATTGTGAAAAAATGGAATGTAAATGCACCTTTGTCACAATACAGAATGTATAATGTTTTGCCTTTGTAATGGGTAGTTTTTCTCATCCTTGGTCTCTGCAGGCAAGTAATTATGAGCAAGCTATTCCCAGCCAGCTCTGTGTGTGCTTTAAAATACCAACTTCAACAATGCACTTTGTTTAGTTTCTGTACAGTAACATCTTATACTCTTGTTCCTGTTTCGTGTAAGTGATTTCAGAATTGCATTGGCTGTGTGAAGGTGCAGGTCTGCAGTTTTCAATTGGGTGGTTGCTACCATTGCAACATGTCTGCCTACATCTAGCAAAATAAAACCATTGTACACTTGGAGCCCACACCTACTGTGTGTCCATTGAAATTCTTTTAAAGCACGTCGGAAGGTTTTGCTACATGAAAGACACTTTATAAATGTAAATACTGCTGTACCAGATTTATTTTTCCCTTGCAAGCCTCATTGGCTGGGGGAGTGGGGAGTATTACCACATAGCTGTTGATTTTATATTATGAATAGAAGGCAATTAGTTTGGACAAAGAGACCTGGGGCTTCACAAACACAAATCTTTAAAGGTGGCAGGACAAGTTAAGTGTTGTGAAGTATCAAAAATATAACACTCGACACAAGATCCGCATATAGAGAAAAGAATTGTTTATTAAAACCTGATTAATTGAGGGAGATCCGGTTGTATCAGTGCCGATACTGAGCAGACCTAGTGCGCAAACATCGCAGTGTGGTTTGGCCCGTGCTGCCCCTGAACCCTTGCCTCTTCAGGGCCCCAAACTCGCGCCTCTCCTGGGCTCAGATCACGTCACTCTATCATTTAAATGGTCCGACGGTGGGAAGGGCTTTAAAGGCTTCTGGGAGATGAAGCAACACTCGGGCCTCCACAATGCAGAGAGGCCGTTCACCTGCTGCATGTGTGGGCAACTGGATTGGATGTCCCCAAAATCCAGGTAGCTGATTGGAGCATGGGCAGGTACAGAAGGAGCGGCGAGAGATTTCACAATATGGTGAACAGTCGCGACATAAAGAAATGGGCTTATTGCTGGAGGACCAAACCTGCAGCAGTGGGAATGGCAATCGTTGTCAAACCCCCATACTCCCAGCAGGCAGCAAATTCCTGTATGCTGTGTGACAGCTTACCACTTGTGTGGGTCAGAAATATGTGCTTGTTCCCCTGGACAAATGTTTGCTATTTGTGCTCCAAGTTCTGTTAGGAGATCCCAGAGGGGGAATACAAGATGCTAAGTGTAGTTCTCAGTAAAATTCGAGGTCTTAGTAGATTTCATAAATTACTTAAATATTTTAAGCAAGGTAAGCATGCATTATCTCAGCCAGAGGCTGTAGTATACACACACTTTTTATATCTGATATAAATCATGACTTTATATGACATTGATGTTGACTTCTATGTTCGTCAATTATTTATAAGACTGACCGATGATATATGGTTATGTAACTATCAGCTGCGAACGCGATCTAATGGTCCACAACTGTGATTCCTTATCAACTCAAGTATTTTCTTAGATCAAATATTGAAAAGAAAAATTTTGGGTTGCTACCTACCTTGAGCAAGCTGCTCAGGTGACATTTTATATAGCATGTTTCAGGTAGCAAAGTTTCTCCAGCCACTTTGTAGTTGCAGTAGTGGACACAGCAGGAAGTTTAGGGGTTGAACGGATTTAGCGGAGCTCTTTACAAATGGCGCACAAAGGAGACGAGGAAACGAGGTAGAGAGATCATGTGCTGCAAACTGAAGACTGAAAGCCCTGCCCTGACGCTGAAGCAGGGCAAGGGGAATCTCTGTACCAGAGTCAGAAAAGCAGCGAGGATAAGTGCTGGGATGTAGGGGCATGAATATTGCAATGTAGAGTGGAGCAGGTCTTGGAGGGATTTGATGGGGGATTTTGAAATTGTTGTGCTGAGGACGGGCAATCGATGATGGCCATGGGTGCGTGGGACTATGTTGTGGATGTGATATGGGCCATAGATGTCTGAGTCAAATTTTGTGTATAGTGAAGTTTAAGAGACTTTGAAATGGCAAAGATGTGGATGATGATTCACTGGGCATGAGAAAAGGATGTAGGCATCCAGTATTCAAAATATGGCTGTAAGCTGTCTGGATAAAAAATCAGATAGGTTTGAAACTCAGCTCATGGTTACACACCGTTGTGTTCAGTTTGGGTGGGGTGGGTCGTGGTGGAGAAGATTTAAAATCAGTGGCATGCAACGAGTTTGAAGAGGCTAACTTAGGCCTTTCCAGTGATGAGCTGAGCAAAATTTTGACTCCCCCATGAACAGTTCGACAGCAAGATGATGGTCATTGAGTCAAGGGTTGAGGTAGAGCTTGGTGACCGTGTAAGAATGGAAGCTGGTACGAGCCGCTCCAAATGTAAAGTCATGATCAGCATCAGTTTTGAATGCTGATAAGAATGCACCAGAGGTATCAAAGTTCAAAACTGACTGGGAATGGTTGCACATTTAGCTATTGATTCTTGGAATCGCGAAGTCTCAAGGTGACATCTGTGTATATATATCCGATTCCTGTTGAGTTTGGGACCCAGAGTCGAACCTTTCCTGGAAACTGCAGGAAACATTGATACTGCCTGCAACATTACAATTGAAATTTAAAAAGCCCCCCAATCCCATGATGACTGGGTGAGTTTCTCGAATGAGGAACTGAACCATACAGATCAAGGAGGTTTCAGATTTGATCATTGATTTAGGTGATCTCCAGTGGGATCAATTGACCTCAGTACCTCTGGCTTACTGCTGAAAATATGCCAATGATTGAGCTCCTGATTGCTGTCCCATGATGCTTATTGGAAGCTGTGTCTGGACATAGAATGAGGACTGGCTTGGCAGTTGCATTACCTGTCAACTCTCATTGCCAAGGCTTGCGTGTGGGGGAAAATAGCAACTTGAGTTGAGCAAGGAATTGAGGGACACTAGGCAAGTAAGGAGTCGAAACTTCTGGAGAGGAAGGTGGATTAAAATTAAAGTGCTGGCAGGAGAGAGATGAAATATTTCACCGTGAAATTAAATTGCAAATATTTGTAATTGGCGCGTGCAGTCCAAATATGCCAGTTTTAAGAATTGACGGGGAACATGCCAGTTTGTGCATTTTGGGGAGAAACTGGTCTATCTCATCCTGAGGGTCAAGTGTGTTCAGTGTAGCAATTTGCTGAGTTGCATTTTCAAGGTCAGGCTTTTTCTGGTGTACAGAAAGGAAGTCAAAATAATGTTTTTCAGGAGGCTGAGAGTTAATGTGCATCAGAATGTCGAAACAAGAAAAAACCTGGTTGCAACGTGTTCAACGGCTGTTTCAGTTTAAAGCCATATTGACATCCTACTGCTATTTCATGTTGAGTCGTGCTGAGTTACTGCCACGATGGATGTGTCTGTCTGCCTGTTGAGTGTATCTTGACGGCTGGAGTTGACAAATTTGAAATATTCAAATACGTATGGCTGTATTCTGATGAGTTTGTTCAATTAATATGGTTAACCCTGGTGGTAGAGATTGGAAATGTGTCCCAATGAGAGTTGCGGGCAAGTTTTCAACTTCAAAATGTTGTGCCTTCCTTGAACATCTATCTGAAATCTGCAATCCCTGTGCAAAATATCATGTGCGCCCTTGATTAATTAGACTCAATTCCATGCCTGGATAGCTTAAAAATTTAAAAAAAAAATGTCATGTCCAGTTTTGGGAAAATTTTCTGAACTAAAATTTAAGATGAATGCTAAAATAGGAGTATTTTTTTTTCTATTTGCTACTGTTGGAGAGAAGGATGTTCACTATTGAGTTTCAATGAACTTCAAATCAGTTAAACACGTCAGAACTCGAGCCTTCATTCATCCTTGTCTGGTTTTGAACTTTGAAAATGTTGAGAAGCTTATAAAGGTGGGACATTTCCAATAGCGCATTCTTTCTGATTTTTGGGGAGTTTAACCTGGATAGGCAAGAGTGTAAACAGAAGACAATCCCACTAAACTGGACAACGGAGAGGTCTTGGAGAAGGATGGCGAGGTAGATTGTTTCAAAGACTTGTAGACCTTTGCAGGATGAGGAGGGATAGTGAGTGCACCGCACAGTCACAGTAATTTGTGACTTTCTTTAGGGCCGTGCTGTAGCATGGGTGGAAACCTGAGATTCAAACAGTTGCGGAAAAGATGGGCAGGGATTTGCGAGCCGCCAACACATTTAAGAACTTGCAATAAAGTGTTAAAAAAATAAGATAAGATATAGGAGCAGAGTAGGCCATGTGGCCGCTCGATCCTGCTCCACCATTCAATAAAATCATGGCTGATCTCATTTTGGCCTCAACTCCACTTTCCTGCCTGTTCCCCATAACCCTGGACTCCTGTAGTACAAAAATCTGTATCTCGCCTTGAATATAATGAATGACCCACCTTCCACAGTTCTTGGGTAGAGAATTACACAGTTTCATGACCCTCTGAAGAAATTCCTCCTCATCTCCATCTTAAATGGGCGACCCCTTATTCTATGCCCTTTTAGCAATCTAACCCTTTTAATATTGTGAACAAATATTTTAAATGAAATATTACAAATATGAATGTTCCTATCGAGGTAAACCAGAAATTCAGATTGACTTATGTCTGTAAGCTGCCCCATATACAATATAGGCAGCTATCTTACTTTTTTGTAAACAATACCATGCCGCTTTCTAGATGGCAATGCCCATATGGAAACGAGTTAAAAGATGGGAATAGCTCTTGAGCTCAGGGGAAATTGGAGTGAAAAGGTTATTTTAATAAGACCAGAGCACCTGAGCTGAGCAGATGAGCCTGGATACTTTGGGACTCTCTCAATAAGAGACCGAGCAGCTTGAAAAATAAATAGTCCTGCAGTCACTTCTGCGAGAGTTTATTTTATCATGGGGAGTAACTCCTAACCATGTCAATGCATGCAGCAATTAAATGTACTGTTGCCCACTAAGTGCCTTTCAGTTTGACACAGATTTACTGCACCACATTGTGATTTTACATCTTGCTCAAGTGGCTTTTCTACAATTGTGAACCTCGGCAATGATGGTGAGTGAGATCATCAACTGTTGCAATTAAATCCAGTCCTCTCTCTACCCAATATCTGCACGTAAAGTTTCAGTAGGGATAAATGGAGAGCAGCAAGGAGTGGAACAGATTTTTTTTCTTCATCAACCCAGGGTGCTGTAGCCAGTTCCATGATTTGCTGTTCCTGTCCTGGTTCAGATGGGCTAATTAAGGTCCTCGGCATTGTCCCAGTGGTAGCGCACTCTTCTCTGGATCAGGAGTTGTGGGTTCAAGCTCCAATTCAGAGACTTGACCACATAATTTAGGCTGACACTTCAGTGCACTATTGAGGGAGTGCTGCACTGCCAAGATGTGCCAATTTTCAGTAGAGATGTTAAACTGACTTCCTCTCTACTCTCTGGAGGATGTAAAAAATCCCATGGCATGATTCAAAGAAGAGCAGCGGAGTTCTCCCAGTGACCCGGCCAACATTTATCGCTCATGCAACATCATTAAAACAGATTATCTGGTCATTTCTTTTCAGTCATGGTTGTGGGAGCTTGCTGAGTGCAAGTTGGCTGCTGCACTTGGCAACATTACAACTGTGACTACATTTTAAAGCTATTTCATTGGCTGTGAAGCACTTTGGGAACTCCTGAGGATGTGCAAGGTGCTGCATAAATGCAAGTTCTTTCTTTACTTTAACCTGACATTGAACAACAATTGGGTTGGAGACCACTGGTTTGTATGGTACACTACATTTCTCTCTTGTACAAATGGTGTGCACTTCATTTAGGTGTATGGACTCGTGCCAAAAGCACAAAGTTACCCATGAAAGAAAATGTGGAGTTAGGCTTGAATCAGTCACAGCGCAGCATTAAAATTGCACAAAAGGGACCACCGAAAAATTGACAGCTGCGGGATGGAGAGAAGAAAATGTAGAGGCTCCAGAAAGTTTATGAGAAGCGAGATAGTTTCGCAGTGTGGGAGTAGAAAAAATAGCATTGCACCATTCCCGGCTCTTCCAATGTGGCACCTGATGTTCAGTTAGAATGCCAGCCACTGTTGAATCCCAGAGGGACATCTTTGGGTGCTGTTATGTATGTAAGCTTGTAATGTTTGTAGCTCCACACTGGATGTGGACGTGTTGTGTATTGCAAGTGCAGGGTTAATAATAAACAGAACCAGGCAGATTTCCGGAGACTTCCGAGAGAGCTGCCTGCCATGTTAGGAAGCTGTGTGTGCTGTGATCTGTGAATATATCACATTTGGCAACTGAGATGGGATTTTTTGGATGATTTAAAGCTTAAATTTTGTTGGTGAAGGATTCAGCCAGCCGACAGAGACTTTGGAAGTTTCTGTCTTTGGAAAAAGCTACAAGATCCGAGGTAAAATACAGCACATGGTGTGAACAGCTAGAGATTAAATTGTTAGGTGTATTGGGACATTTGGGTGAATATAGACATGACCGGGAACGTTTTAAAGCATATGTGGATCAGCTAGAAATGTATTTCACTGCAAATAACGTAATCGAAGTTCCAGACAATGCTGTGTTGGAATGCAAGAAAGCGATCATCTTATCAGAGGAAGGTCCGGCATTATATAACACTTGTGAATCTGCTTGTGCCTGACGAGCCAAAGGACACAATGCTTAAGAGATTTTAACGAAGCTGGAGCAGCACGATAACCCCAAACCGTTATAAATTGCTGAAAGCTATCGTTTTGGGATTCGGAATCAAAAGATTGATGAAATTATCAGTGATTACATCATAGCATTAAAAAAAGCTATCGATGCACTGTAATTTTGGAAACTTTCAAAGCCGAGCATTACGGGATCGTTTTGTTTGTGGGGTGAAAAATGATGCGATCAGAAGGAAGTTATTGACGACTGATGACTTGAGATTGCTTGTCAGACAGCGAGGTTGATGAGCATGGCCGAACAATATTCTCGAGAATTAAATAATGATTACGGTCATCAGTCAACCGAGGTAAATCACCTGCAGGTTCAAAGTAAAAGACGGGCATGGCCAAAAGTCTCAGAAACTGGAAATTCTAACAGAGCGTCGAAGTCGTGTGAGAAGTGCCTGGGACAACACATTGCTCAAGGTTGTCCATACGTGAAAGCAGAGTGTTTCTTCTGCAGAAAGACTGGGCATCTTGCGAAAGCATGCCGACTGAAGGGTAAACCAGTTTTTAAAGCTATGAGTAGAAATCCCAAGAGACTACATAGCATGGAAGAACAACAACAGGACGAGGAGATGTTAGAGTTACACGTCATCAGGAGCACAAGGTTAACGGACAGCGATTCGGAAAGCATCAAAATCCACATAAGTGTTGCGGGATTCAAGATACCAATGGAAAGTGACACTGGTGCATCCGTGAGTGTAGTACCGGAGTCACTATATCACGATAAATTGTGTGATTTTCAACTGGAGAAATCCAAGATAGAGCTGCGAGGCTACTCGGGAGAGAAAATTCCTGTAGGAGGCCGTATCACCGTACCGGTGAAATATAAAGATCAATTTCAGAATTTGCCACTAATAGTGAAAGGAGACAAGTCTGTCTGACTAGGAAGAAATTGGTTGAGCTCACTGAAGCTGGATTGGAGTAAGATTTCCTGTGTGGAAGCGAGATTTTCATCAATGGATGAGGTTATCAAGAAGTATCCGAAGGTTTTCTGTGAAACGGGCAGTCCGATCCAAGGTTTCAAGGCGAGTGTCAGGGTACAGAAGGACGCTAGATCGGTTTACTACAAGCCACGTTCCGTACCATATGCACTCGCGGAGAAAGTTGAGCAAGAACTCAAAAGACTAGAGACTGAACAGTATTTGTAAGATAGATCGATGTAATTGGGCTACACCCATTGTTGTTGTACCTAAGTCCGATGGAAAGGTAAGATTGTGTGGTGATTATAAAGTAACCGTAAACCAGGTTCTCGAGGGTAATGTCCCCAATACATTGCCGAATATAGAAGGTTTGTTCACAACACTGACAGGTGGTCAGATCTTCTCAAAACTGGATCTTACAAGCCTACTTACAGCTTTAACTAGATGAGTCCAAGTCATGTTTGACTATAAATACTCATCTAGGCCGATATCAATTTAATAGGCTACCGTTTGCAGTGTCTTCCGCCCCTGCCATATTCCAAGGGGTGATGAACCAGATTTTGCAAGGTATTGAAGGGGTAGTATTTTGCTTGGATGACATACTAATTTCAGCACCAAATAGGCAAATTCATAACACACTGAATGAAGTCCTCAAACGGCTAAAGAAGCAGAGTGCGAGTGTCTGCTCGTAAGTGTGAGTTATTTAAAACTCTGGAGTACTTAGGGTACAGAGTAGACAAAGATGGTTTGCATCCAACCATGGAAAAATTGGATGCGATCAGAAATGTACCCACTCCCAGGAATGTCACTGAACTTTGTTCATTCTTGGGTCTTTTGAACTATGATGGGAAGTTTCTACCAAATTTGGCTACAGTATTACATCCACTGAATGAACTTTTGAAAAAACAGGTCCATTGGAAGTGGCCAAAAGAATGCGATACAGCATTCAAGGAGTGTAAAAGCAAATTGGTAGAGAGCACCATGTTAGTTCACTATGACATATCTAAGGAGATTAAGCTAGCATGTGATGCCTCTCCATATGGAGTTGGGGCAGTAATCTCTTATGTATTAAGTAGTGGGGAGGAGAGACCAATTGCTTTTGCCTCACGCACTCTCAGTGCCAGTGAGAGTAATTATGCGCAAATTGAAAGGGAAGCTTTGGCATTAATTTTTGGGGTCAAGAAGTTTCACAAATACTTGTATGGTCGTAAGTTTACCATCGTTAGACCATAAGCCCCTAACAGCAATCCCCCATCCAAAGTTCCCAGTTCCAACATTAGCTGCAGCCCGAAGCCAGAGATGGGCTTTGATTTTGTCAGCATATACATATGATATTGAATACAGACAATCAGCTGATCACAGTAATGCTGATGCAATGTCTAGATTGTCTTCCCCATCACAACTTACACCCGAAAGGGAAGAAGTGTTTTATTTTTCATACATTGATGAACTGTCAGTCACAGCTGAAGAGATTGGTAGAGCAACCAAACGTGACCCAGTGATTTCAAAGGTGTATGATTATATTGCAAATGGATAGCCAAACCAGGTAACAGACAACGATAAACATCCAATTTTCTTTCGTAGGAATGAATTATCAGTTGATAAAGATTGTATCATGTGGGGTGCAAGAGTGGTTATACCAAATAAATTCAGGTCCAAATTATTAGACTTCCATGACCAGCACCTAGGAATGTGCTTGACCAGGAGTTCTGCACGCAGTTATTTATGGTGGCCAGTATGATAAAAGATATAGAGTACATTGTGAGTCAGTGTATGACATGTCAATCGGTAAGCAAGCAACCACCGCCAGTACCATTACAGCCATGGAAATGGCCTCCCAGGGTGTGGCAAAGGCTACATATTGATTTTGCTGAGTTAGAAGGACAATGATTGTTCATTGTGATTGATAGCCATTCAAAGTGGGTTAAGGTGTTTCCAATGTGGAAAATAACAACAATTGAAACTTTGGGCATTTTACGAAAATTATTTTCTTCATTTGGCCTCCCTGAAGAGATTGTTTCGGATAATGGATCACAATTTCGTTCAGAAGAATTTGCACAATTCACGAGCAAAAATGGTGTGAAACATACCAAGGTTTCACCATACCACCCTGCTTCGAATGGTGCAGCAGAGCGCACTGTACAAATTGTAAAACGTGCCCTCATAAAACAAATGTTAGATCCAAATCCAAGGAAACGACAGTTGTCATCGGATCACAAATTGGCTAATTTTTTGATTACAATCTAAATAATACTCATACAACTACTGGTAGAACACCAGCAGAGTAGTTTCTCAAACGACAGCCACGAACCACATTCTCGTTGTTAAAGCCAGATTTGGCACAGTCCGTAGAGACACAATTAAGACAAAGAGAATTATGATAAAGGTAGAGTAAGAGAGAAGTGTGAAATTAAACCAGAAGGTGAGTGTGAAGAACCATCGCCATAAATGGTTAAAGTGGGTACCAGGAAGAGTGGTGAAGATATGTGGTCCTCGCATATATTTGGTAAAGATGTTTGATAATGGACAGGTTAGGTTTGTTCATATTGATATTTTACCAACAGGCATGGAAGGAGTTGAAGGTGGGAATGATTCAATTATTTCTGACTCATCAGATAGTTTTTTTTATACCAGTAGCAAATCCTAAATCCAAAGTACTGGAAACAAATCCAGGAGAGAATCAGAATGAAAGTCTGAGTCCGAGTCAGGAAAACAAAGAGCCTGAAGTTAGTGAGTTCAAATAAAAATCAAGGAAATTCCGTGGAAGAAAATGTTCTTCAGGATTAGCCTCGAATGAGTGAAATCGACACCATGTTTGGAAGGTTCTATTCAAGAGCGAAGATATCCTCTTCGAAACAGAAAACAAGTGGTAAAGTTAAATTTGTAAATATGAAAAAAAAAAAGTTTATATCCTGTTATGTATAAACATGAAAGTTATGTATGATGTTTGTTATAATGGCTTATTCATTAAGGAGGGAGAAGTGTAATGTCTGTAAGCTTGTAATGTTTGTAGTTCCACGATGTGGACGTTTTGTGTACTGCAAGTGCAGGGTTAATAATACAGAACCAGGCAGATTTCCGGGGACTTCCGAGAGAGCTGCCTGCCTTGTTGGGAAGCTGTGTGTGCTGTGCTCTGTGAATATATCACAGGTGCATTACATCTTCTTCCCAAAATGCTGACTACTTCTTTCTCCTCTTCTGTATTCACAGCCCATTTGTTGATGCATGGTGAGCGGTTAGGATTTGGAATGCACTGCCAGAGAGGGCGGTGGAAACACATTCAACAGTAGCCTTCAAAAGGGAGTAGTTTGTCAAAAAATTGGAGATAAGGAGAAAGAGAGGGGGGGAGTGGGACTAACTGGATTGCTCTTAGAAAGTGCCGGCGCAGACTTGATGGGCCGAATGGCCGCCTTCTGTGCTGTATGATTGTATGACACTTCAGAAGACCTTTCCATTCTGGGACTGAGTTGTAACGCTCAGGAAACAGATGTCACTGTACTGTGGTCGAAGATTCTCGCTTATTTGGCCTGTATACACATTTAGAAGATTTAAACACTCGCACATTGATGCAACGCTTCAGTCAATATCATGTTATTTTAAGATTGTATTCTTTTGCTAACTGTCTTAACCTACTTGTCTCTTGGGGCTATACTGTACTGCTATGATTTCATAAGGTTTGTGTAACTGGAATGGCATATTGTGTATTAATTAAATTCAGTCAGGTAGAGGAAGCCAAACCAAAAAGTAGAAGAAATGTCTGAGACATCAGATAGTAAATGAAGCATGAAAGAGATGATATTTGTAAGGAGTACAAACCCAGGCAAAACTTGGAAAAGAATTTCATGAATTGAAAAAGGGCGTAAGGTTCCTGCATAGTGAGGTTCAGATTGTTATCCACTGTCAACATGTGGAGGAATAATTATCTTAACGTTTGTGGAATGCACCCTCCCAGTGAATGAGTGCCATTGTTGGAGCCCTGCAGTGCCTGCCCACTGCCTTGCCAGAAGATGATTTTTGGGAAGGGGATACAATCAAGCAGCTTGAGTAAAAGAAAATCTCAAGCTGTGGAAAGAATCTGCAAGATTTGGAAGGACTGATGTAAACATATTGCATCAAGTTTTTAGGTAATGTCTCACCCGACTGGCTGCACATGATTGGATTACCGCCGTACCGTTCTAGATTTTGTTGCTCCATCGAACCATCAGCTGTAAAATACTGAAAGCCAGTTTTACATCTTGATATAAAAAGGAACTTGTAGATTGCTAGAGGTCTAATACTCGTAGCTGTGTTTCTGGTGACAGGACTGAAATGGAAGTCACCTCGTTTATTAATCTATTAAACAAGAAAAAGCCCAGCTGCTTGTCATTGTGCCTGTGACACATGGGGTCTGAAGCACAATGTAGTAGCAACCTCGCCTTCCTATTCTGAAGGCATAGTTCTGTTGGGGTACAGTCACACAGACAGCCCCCTGCCCCCAGTACCTTGCTCAAGTAGCTATATGTGAGTGCAGATGTTATGCTTTGACTCGAGGGTCCATCTCAGCTGAGCTTAATACTGTCCCTATCTGAGATCTACCTGTGCATGCTTCCAGCAGGAGTTATTGGATACTTGTTTGGAGTGGGAAACTTAATTGGGGGACCCTTAACCCAATTATAATACTCCCAGTGCCATTTGGTTGAAATGAGATGTGTATTCATCCTTTCCAAAATGCTCTCTTTCATTGCAGCACATTTAATGAGCTTAGCCCACTACTCCCGCCCCTCCACCACCCCCTCAGACATGGGCCGCTTTGCCAGTGCAGCGGTGAGGCATTTCTCAGTAGAAGGATTAAAAACAATCAGAGGGGACACCAAACCAAGCCTTTCATTCCTGTTTGAGTGGAATTAATGAAACTTGAGCAAGTCACCCCTTGGATTGGGGTGGGAGGAGAGGAAGGAACATCGAACGAAAAAACTACAAAATGGGAATGCAAGTTTAAATGGCAAGGGCTCGAAATGTCTTTTCGGAGTAGCACTTCTGTTTTAAATGCAGCAGCTATTACTTTAGATTGTGAAGTATCGTACCAGGTGTCGTTCTTTGTTATATGTTGATGAATTGGAAGCATGCAGCAAATGAAAGCTTTTATGTTGAATAAGATTATAGCCAGCGGCTATTACACACTCAGTGGAATTTGGGTTAAGATTTTGTGCACGTCAGTGGTTTTATTCATGCAGAGTAATTTATAATAGATTTTTTTGTTTGCACCTGGAAATATCCTGGATTGTTGTGTTGCTGTTTTTTAAAAAAATATATATATACATATATAATCTTCTCTGCAATTGTGCATGAATGGTAGAGTGTGCCTGTCGTACTCTGGGTTGCGATTAGCGTGAATTTGCCGGTGAGATGTTTGGAATTGGAGAAAAAAGGGCAATGCACAGAATGTTGTTTAAATGGCCAAAGCAGATCAATCTGAACTTGTCGAAGGGATATTGAAGTCCAGTTTAAATTAATTGCAGGCTTTCTAAGACTGCAGTCTCGTGGCAGAATCTAGGAAGGTGATGTACAGTCAAAGCTAGAGGGGGAGGAGTGAGTGGAGATCTGTCGAGGATTATTCAGTCTCCTGATGGAAATGGCTGGTTAATTTAAGATTTAGACAACTTGGTTTGAGCGCAGATCACTCCCACAAGTGCTGTTTGCTCCACCACTGCCGTCCAAAATACTGCATACACAGCGTTGAGTCGAATAGCATAGATGCCTTTAAGAGGAAGCTGGATAAGTACACGAGGGAGAAAGGAATAGAAAGCAATGATAGGGTTAGATAAAGTAGGGTGGGAGGAGGCTCGTGTGCATTGATGCCAAATGGCCTGTTTCTGTGCTGCAAAATTCTATGTACAGTAATGACATTACAGTTTACACTCAAACTTGCACCAAGTTCCGAATTCAAACCAGCTTTTGTGGCAATGTTTCGGGCATTTGTAAACGAGCGTATAATTCATTGCTCCTGTTTGGATGCAATGAGTAAACCTAGCGTGGTGAATAGAAGAGCTGGGACTGGTGATGGTCTCGAGCACATTTGTGGTGATCTCATTAGGTCCAACCCATTTGCACTATAATTGTTGTCTTTTCTGCAGCCGGCAGCCATTAGATTTAATTCTATTTTCCTGATCTCTCTACTATTTGATATCTGTAGCAGTTCTGAACCGCAAATTTATGGTCAAACTAACAATTTAGATTTTTAGTATTCTCGTCTCAGAAGAAGCAGATTAAATGGAATTCTTTACCCAGAGAGTGGTTAGAATGTAGAACTCGCTACCACAGGGAGTAGTTGAGGCGAATAGCATAGATACATTTTGAGGGGAAGCTAGATATGTACAGGAGGAAGAAAGGATCAGAAGGATAGACAGATAGAGGGTGCGATGAAATAGGGTGGGAGGAGGCTTGTCGAGAGCATAAATCAGTTGGGCCAAAAGGCCTGTTGTGCTGTAAATTATATGTATAGAATCGAAACATAGCAATTTCAGCCAATCGTGTCCTTGCCAGCTGACCAAGAGTTATCCAGCCTAATCCCACTTTCCAGCTCTTGGTCCGTAGCCCTGTAGGTTACGGCACTTCAAGTGCACATCCAAGTATTTTTTAAATGTGGTGAGGGTTTCTGCCTCTACTACCCTTTCAGGCAGTGAGTTCCAGACCCCCACCACCCTCTGGATGAAGACATTCTTCTAAACCCAATTACTTTAACTCTATGCCCCCTGGTTATTGACCCCTCTGCTAAGGGAAATAGGTTCTTCGTATCCACTCTATCCAGGCCCCCCATAATTTTATACACCTCAATTAGGTCTCCCCTCAACCTCCTCTGTTCCTAAGAAAAACCATGTAAACCAGCTCTCCCAAGGTGGAATAATTAACAAGTGTTTATAAGTTAAGGATGTCCCAAACTGATTTTCAGGGGCAGCATTGTTGCCTGATGCATGCTCACAGCTGCACTGTCCCATACAGGAGTTTCTCCACTCAGCCGACCTATAGAAGGCAACGAGCAGAGGCCAAGTGCTTCCCAAGAGAGGGAGGCTCTGGAAAAACTCGAGGGGAAAAAAAAAAATTAAACATTGTGGGGGAGTAAGGCTGATTTTGAAATGTGTGTGTAGTTGGATTAATTTATCCCCCATTCTCTCGATGGGATTGTTAGATTGATGTCATATTTTGAATCTCAGCCATGACTTGTATCTACTCAGTTAATGAGATCATATGATCAAATGGTTGTTTGAAAAGGACAGGGGGGGACATTTTCTTGACTGAAATTCAGGGTGATGGAAGTTAAATGTTGGCTTTTAATAAAAGGACCTGTTACTTGTTTATCGGTCTGCTTCTGGGATTCCCTTCAAACTTCAGAGCTGCGGGGTGCCTGTCATTAGTGCTGACTTAGACCATATGTGTCTGAATCTCACTGTACCTTCACGCAACACAAACATCCATTGTTCAACATTAGCAGTCCTTACCATGGAGCAAACTGCCTGCATGTTTAAATCACGTCACAACTTTTGGCAGCTCCGTGTCTCTGGGCCGCTTGTTATTTTAACCACTGCATTGGGTGGGTGTGTTGTGGAGTTGAAATGATTTCATGAAGAAATTTCATTCTTTGAAATGAGTTGCTAACATTTGCTGAATTTACCTATGCATTGTTTGTGGACTGTGCAGATATTTGTTGGGTTGCACACTTGGACATAAAGTCTAGCGCAAGTTCTGTTTAGTCTGCAGAAGCTTTCTTCAAACTAATTTTCCAAATTTTTGAACATTTTTTGCAGAAACCATGGGGCCAAGTTTCGGCTTGAGTTGCTCCTGTTTTTTTTGGAGCAACTGGTTTAGAATGGAGTAACTTAGAAATTGCAATTCTCGGGATTTAGTTTGCTCCAGTTCTAGTCAGTTAGAACAGTTTCAGTTTGGAACAGATTTTTTTTTTCAAAAGGGGGCGTGTCCGGCCACTTACGCCCGTTTTGAAAGTTTAGGCAGTGAAAACTTACTCCAAACTAACTTAGAATGGAGTAAGTGTAGATTTTTGTATGCTCAGAAAAACCTTGTCTACACTTAGAAAATCAGGTGTAGGGAATGGGGGGTTTAAAAGGAAGTTTACAAACATTAAACACTTCAGTTTTACAAATAAAGAGCCATCATCAATAATAAATGATAAAAACATCAATAAATCAATCCAAAAAAATTAATTAATTAAAAAAAAAAATCAAGAAATAAAACACTTTCTACTTACCGACTGCAGCACCGTGAGTCCTCCAACAGCGTGCTGGGATGCCCCCCCCCCCCCTCAGTGTGTCTGTCAGTGTCTCTATCTCTCTGTCTCTGTATGTCTCACTCTCTGTCTGTCAGTGCCTGTGTTTCTGACAGCGAGGGGAGGGGGGAGAGGAGAGGAGAGGAGAGGAGAGGAGAGGAAAGGGGGGGGGGAGAAAGAGAGGAAAGGGGGAGTGGGGGAAGGAAGGAGAAGGGCGAGGGAAGCTGACGGGCTGGGCCCAAGACTTTGGGCGGGACCCATCCCAGCACCAGATTTACAGGTAGGTGGTGGCGTTGGGTTGGGTCGGGGGGAGCGCGGGTCAGGTCAGGGGAGCGGAGGGAGGTCGGGTCCAGTCCGGGGGGGGGGGGGCGGTCGGGAGGAGGGAGGAGGGAGGTTGGGTTGGTTCGGGGGGGGAGGTGGAGGAGGGAGGGAGCGCAGGTCGGTTCGTGTCGGGGGCTGGGGAAGGGAGGTCAGGTCGGGTCCGGTCCGGGGGTTGGGGGCCGGGAGCACTTGTCGGGTCGGGGGGGTGGTAGGAGGGAGGTCGGATCGGTTCAGTTCGGGTGGGGGGCGGGAGAGGGAGGTTAGGTCGGGTCCGGTCCGGGGGGTCAGGTCTAGTTGCGGGGGTGGAGGGAAGCGGGAGTCGGGTCGGGAGGAAGCAGGAGCTGGGCGTGGGAGGCAGCCTTATACACGCAGCCCCAGTGAGGCCATTCGGCCAGGGCTAGGGGCTGCATGCTTCGGGCCCCTCCCACACAGTTTTGGGCGCCTGGAGCTACTGCACATGCGCGCCCACTGTAGCGCGCATGTGCAGAGGTCCCGGCACTGTTTTCAGCGCAGGGACCTGGCTCCGCCCCCCCACAGTTCCTGGGGCCTCCAGGGAGCCGGAGAATAGGTGAGATTGTTTTTGGCGCGAAAAACGGTCGTCCAGGTTGGGGCTGCGCCGTTCTAGGTGCGGCCCGAAGCTTGAGCCTCATATCTGCAAAGTTGAGAAATTATGGAAATCCAAGCTATTGCATTAATTTTTGAATTTTAATTGAAACCAAATTGCCACAATCTGATACTTTCTAATGCTTTAAAAAAAAGAACTAGCGTTAAAAAAACTCTACAAATCCATTTGTGAAAGTCCCAGTGGTTAAATATCAAGTTACCTGCTTTTAGATTGCAATGAAATTATCAATTCTGCAAAAATAGATGTGCACTGTACTTGGTTTCTTCCTCATCCATTTCCCCCGTCCCCCCAACTAAAACTTGCAGATACACAGGTACCTACGTCTTGAGAGACCTGACTTGAAAGTCTTCGATTTATACAGCGTCTTTCACGACCACCAGACGTCTCAGTGCTTTACCAAGGAAGTACTTTTTGGAGTGTGGTCATTGTTGTAATTTGCGCACAAGCAAGCTCCCACAAAAAGTAATGTGATGATGAGCAGATAATCTTTTTTTTGTTATGTTGATTGAGGTATAATTATTGCACAGGAGATTTCTAAGTTTTTGAAGAACTCTTATTTTGTGTCCGTCTGTCTGTGTGGCCTACATAACCTGCTTCCATTTGACGAGTTTGTACGATGTTTTCCCTGCCGAGCACAATCTGTATTGGATTCTGAATGGTGTTGCCTGCACTGGAACAGATTCCGTGCTGGTCCATTGACCAGCCTTGGGTGCATCCCGTAGTGTAAATATAGAACAAAACAAAATTTATTATGTTCCTTGCCTCATTTGTTGTTGTGTACCATTATTTATATTGATTGGTATAATTGCTAGGTGGAAGGTAACCTATAGGAAGACTCTGTTACGGTCTATTTTACTTTGAGGGCAAAGATGTCATGAAGTAAAGCTTAGTGTCAGCTTAAGATGTTGAGTTTTTGCATTTCACCAAAGTTTGTGCTAGTCATTTCTAATGTGTACAGCTAGAGTTCATGAGCTGCTTTTCTACTTTCCAGGAAGTTTTTCACCTGTTTTCTTCAGCTGAAAATGGTTAAGGAAGATCAAAAGATTTGTTTGAACTGAGGTGTTGCTGTACCCTGTTTGAACTGCAGTGATGTTGGGTTTTATTTCACAACGCTTTAAAGAACAAGCGTATACTCAGTGTGATTTTTTTAATATATGTAACCTCAGAGTGATTTGAAAGCTTAGAATGCAGTGGAAAACTTGGAAGGGGGTAAAGAGATTCTGGACAGCTTTAGTGTGACAGACTAAGCCACAGGTGAAATTGAATCTCTAGGTTTTTTTTCCTCAAGTTTATGGGCCCAAGTTTCGGGACGTGCCTAAAACGGCGCAACCCGGACCTGGACGCCTGTTTTTCGCGCCAGAGTTCGCCGAAAAAAAGTCCCTATTCTCCGGCTCCCTGCAGGTCTTCTGCAGCCGGGCGCAGCGCAGCACGAGCTGTAGGGGTCAGAGCCAGGTCCCTGCGCTGCAAACAGTGCCGGGACCTCTGCACATGCGCGCTACAGTGGGCGCGCATGTGCAGTAGCTCCAGGCGCCCAAAACTGTGTGGGAGGGTCCCGAAGCCCTGGGGCTGCGTGAATAAGGCTCCTCCCACGCCCAGCTCCTGCTTCCTCCCGACCCCCCCCCCCCCCCCCGGACCACCGCGACTCTCTTTCCCCCCCCCCCCCCCCCCCCCCCCGGGGGCCCGACGCCACCTACCTGTAAATCTAGCCCGAGGTCTTGGGGCCTGGCCATTCAGCCTCCTTCTCTCCCACCCCCACCCCCTCCTTCCCTCCCTCCCCTCCCTCCCTACATCCTCTCCTTCCCTCTCTCCCTACATCCTCTCTCCTTCTCCCCCTTCCCCCTTCTCCCCCTCCCCTCGCTGTCAGAAACACAGACACTGACGGAGACTGAGAGACACACAGACAGATAGAGACACACTGGGGGGACCGTCCCAGCACGCTGTTGGAGGACTCCCGGTGCTGCAGTCGGTAAGTTGAAAATGTTGTATTTATTGATTTTTAAAAAAAAATTATTTTTTATTAATTTTTTTGATTTTATTGGTTGATTTATTGATGTATTTATCATTTATTATTGATGATGGCTCTTTATTTGTAAAACTGAAGTGTTTAATGTTTGTAAACTTCCCTTTAAACCCCTCCCCCCCCCCCCCCCATTCCTTATGCCTAATTTGTAACCTACGCATTATTTTCTAAAGTGCAGACGAGGTTTTTTAGAACGTACAAAAATCTTCACTTACTCCATTCTAAGTTAGTTTGGAGTAAGTTTTCACTGCCGAAACTTTGAAAACAGGCGTAAGTGGCCGGACACGCCCCCTTTTGAAAAAAAATTCTGTTCCAAAGTGAAACTGTTCTAACTGACTAGAACTGGAGCAACCTAAATGCCGAGAATTTGAATTTCTAAGATACCCCGTTCTACACAAGTTGCTCCAAAAAATCAGGAGCAACTGAGGCCGAAACTTGGGCCCTATATACTTAAATTGAAACTATCATGTATGTACTTTTGGGATCACTAGCCCCTCAATGGTGTCACTGTTGGAGTGTGCATGTGTGTGCAGCCCAAGTATAAAATGCCAGCCATTTTGTATATTCGTCACTTTGGGCCTGAATAAAGCAGAGCCAAGATCATACCGCTTGGAGTACTCAGCATAACAGTTGAGGCCATTAGATGAAAGGGACATTAGAGCCCTGTCTGAGATGTGAACCAGCGAGAACTCTGGTCATCTTTGGCTCAGTGGGTCGCACTCTCGCCTGAGTTGGTTCAATTTCCACTGCAGAGACTTGAGCATATAAATCTCGGCTGACGCTGCAGTGCAGTCCTGAGGGAATGCTGCACTGTCGGAAGTGCCATCTTTCAGATGAGACATTTAATCGAGGCCCCGTGTTCTCTCAGGAGGACGTAAAACGTCCCGTGGCACTATTTTCAAGAAGAGCAGGGGTGTTATTCCCGGTATCCCAGCCAATATTCATCCCTCAATCAACATCACAAAAACAGATTATCACATTATTATTTGTTGGAGCTTTCTGTGTGCAAATTTGCTGCTGCATTTCCCACATTACAACAGTGACTACACTCCAAAAGTACTTAATTGGCTGTAAAGTGGTTTGTAACATCCTGATGTCATGAAAGGCGCTATAGAAATGCAAGTCTTGTCAAGCTTCTGTCTATCTTTGCGAGGCTCAAGGCTCCTCCCCTCTGAATCTGAAAACAAACCTGAACTGAGTCAGAGCTTCTGAGTTAGAAGCAGCATGTGCATTCCATTGGTTCCTTTAACATCCGCCCCAGCACCAGGATAGCATTCAATGGGATTGTTTTAAAATAACCAATCTGTACCAGGTCTTCCTATCACTTGAACTTAATAGTTTCATTCATCATCGAGGAGTACATCATGCATTTTTAACCAGGAGACTGCAACATAACCTGATCTTGCAGTCTGGTGTGCAGAAGTTGATCGGTCAATCATTCGTTCCCTAACCATTGACTGCATCCCTCTCTCTAGCATCAATCTGAGGGTGAACAAGACTGTTTGCAACCTAGGTGTCACATTTGACCCTGAAATGAGTTTCCAGCCACATATCCGCAGCATAACTAAAACCGCCTTTTTCCACTCCGTAGCATATCCCGCCTTCACCCCTACCTCAGCTCTTCTGCTGCTGAAACCCTCATTCATCCCTTTACCGCTAGACTTGACTACTCCAACCCACTCCTGGCTGGCCTCCCACATTCTACACTATGTAAACTTGAGGTCATTGAAAACTCAGCAGCCCGTATCCTAACTCGCACCAAATCACAATCACCCCGGTGCTTATTAACCTACATTGGCTCCCAGTTAAACAACGCCTTGATTTCAAAATTCTCATCCGTGTTTACAAATCACTCCATGGCCTTGCCCCTTCCTATCTCTCTCTCTCATCTCTTTCAGCCTCACAACCCAACAAGATGTCTGCGCTCCTCAAATTTTGCCCTCTTGGACATTCCTCATTCTAACTGCTCAACCATCGGTGGCCGTGCCTTCAGCTGTTTGGGCCCTAAGCTCTTGAACTCACTCCCTAAACAGCTCAGTTTTTCTACCTCTTTTTCCTCCTTTAAGACGCTCCTTAAAACCTATCTCTTTAACCAAGCTTTTAGTCCTCTGCCTTAATTTCTTCTTTGGTGTCTTGGTGTCAAATTTATCTGTTTTGTCTTGTAACACTGCTGTGAAGCACCTTGGGACATTTTACTATGTTAAAGGCGCTATATAAATAAGTTAGCAAAATGCTGCAACAATTGAGGGACAACATTGTGCCCAAACTCTAGTATCCTAGAACATATTGAGTTGGTTATTTTGGTGAGCATTGGGGTGTGGAACGTTTTGAGAATTTATTTTTAACCGTTTATCCATAGGAAGGATTTGGAAAGAAGAATTACTTTTAAATGTTGGGTTTTTATAGCGGATTTTTTAAAATAAAAGAACCTGGACGATAGGCTGTTGAAATGCTGATGTGCGAAGCTTTGATGTTCCCCATGGACTAAATATAAGCATTTCATTAGCCTGTCTTGGCAATCGATCAGCACCTGACACCCACTGGGTTGGGAAGTCTCTAGTTCCTTCTGGCTGTGAACAATGTAATTATTTTAAAAAAAGCAGAGACACAGGCAGTCAGTCGGGCCCAGCATAAACTACCAAGTCAGTCAGACTTTGAACAGAAAGCTGCGAACGCGAGCTTTGGCTAGACTCTGAAGTTTTACATATTGGAAGATCGTTAGGAATGATCTTTATCAAGTAAGGTGACCCACTGATATGACACAGCATAATCTGTCCAATATTTTATATTGCATAAATAGATCTGATCATAACTGGCCTTAAAATAAAACCGCTTAATTAGTTCTATTGGGCCTTATCTTGCGAAGTGTTTTCTTGCTCCATCCTTGAAGAGATTGAAGTAACACGTGTGCAAAAGGCACGAATGTTCAGTGCATATCATATGGGGATATTATTCCCCACCAGTGGCCGTTCCTTCAGCTGTCCAAGCCCGAAGCTCTGGAATTCCCTCCGTAAATCCCTCTACCTCTCTTTCATCCTTTAAGACACTCCTTTTAAAACTAAATATTTTATCACCTGCCCCAATGTTGTCTTTGGCTCGATGTCAAGTTTTTTGTCTGATTATGATCCTGTGAAGCTCTTTGGGACATTTTACTACTTTAAAGTAGCTATATTAAATAGAAGTTATGACACTCCTGGGTTGCACTACTGTATAGACTGGCAGTGCGAGCACAACCCTAAACACAAAACACAAACAGCTTATGGGTGTGCCTAATTGTTTTACCCAAGAGAATATCTAAGGCAAGACACTAAACTTAGATCAGTCTATGGGTAACTTTTAAATATATGTACATTTGGAAATATATATATTAAGTTGGGGTGGGGAACACGGATTTTGGACTTGTACTGGTGATTGTTGGACTAAGCATTACATGCCTTGTCACAATTCAATGTAACATTCATATCTGAAGTGTAAGATTACTAAACCTTTCTCGGCAGTATGTCCCTAGTTTATACACTGGATGGAGTTTTCTTCATTTCACTCATTTTCGCCTTCCCCACCTCAACTACAATATACCAGCCTGTGTCGTGTGGATATTAATAGAAGAGGTGCTGGCTGGGAGAATGTTGGATAGAGAATTGATGGCTGAGAATTTTATTGAAACTGTAGTGCACTTGAAGGGTGCTAAAAATCATGAGGGGAAAACTTTAGCAGTTAACACAATCATCCAAACCCAAAAGGGTGTTTAACCGTCATGAACATATCCCTCTCTTTCTCCCCCCCCAAATTATATTTGTAATATTTGCAACTTACTGCAGCTAGAGGAGTACATAGCTCTCCAAGGCATTTCACAATTAAAAAACTCCTTTACTATCAGATATTGTTAGACTCCAGAAGTGCCTCAGTTTCTTCCTTTGGTAAGGAATGCTCTGTTTTGTATATAACTCTCATACCTACGTTAATGTGCAGTGAAGTGAAATAGTATTTTACTTTGCATCACGCAGTTCAATACACATCAGTTGACATCACCAAATTCCATCTGAGCCCGCGGCCTTGGTGTGATGCCCCATCTCTTTTCCCCCCCACAGTGTCAGCCGCTGTGGCTTAGTGGGTAGCACACTTGCCTCCAGGGTTCCAGGGACTTGAGCACACAAATCTAGGCTGACACTTCAGTGCAGTGCTGAGGGAGTGCTGCACTGTCAGAGGTGCCGTGTTTCAGATGAGGCGTCCAACAGAGACCCCGTCAGCTCTTTCAAGTGGACGTAAAAGATCCCATGGCACTATTTCTAAGAGCAGGGGAGTTATCCCTGGTATCCTGGCCAATATTTATCCCTCAATCAAAAAAAAACAGATTTTCTGGTCATTATCATATTGCTGTTTGTTGGAGCTTGCGCGCAAATTGGCTGCCGGGTTTCCCACATTACAACTGTGGCAACACTCCAAAAGGTACTTTATTGGCTGTGAAGCGCTTTGAGACGTCCGGTGGTCGTGAAAGGTGCCTTTATATATCCAAATCTTTCTTTTCCAATCTCAAAATCTTGCAAAATACTGGACAAATTGGCACTGTGTTCCATCTGTCGTCTTTTGGTATGACATATCAGCTGGAGCGTTTTTCAGGATGCAATATGTCTGGACTCCGATAGGTTGATGACTTGTATTCTATGGTGATGTGTCCTTTTTGAACAAAAAAAACTTTTCAAAGTTAACTTTTGACCGATGTGTAATATCTTTAAGCTAATAAAACAAATATACAATTGATCAGTGACAAATACAAAATAGCTTTTCTGCTTTCCCTCCTTGTTTATTATTTGGTCGCTGGAAGATTTCAGTGGCATAAAGGACATGTTCATGCAGTGACTGTCAAAGGCCTATTGTTTTTTTTTAAAAAAAGACCTTGAAAGGAGAAATAAATAGAGAAAAAGGCTTGGATTTGTTTAAACCGGCAGCTGCAAACAAATCATGTAAACAGTTTGTACTGGTGAATAAAAGTGGGCTTGTTTTCTGCATTTAGTTATTGGAGTCACCAGCTGCAGCATTGGCATCTTCTGAATGCAAATACTCTTCCAGTGCATTCCTGTTTTGGGGGGAGCAGGAAGGTGGGAGAGTTAACAAAATAGTTTGTCCCTTGCAGTAAGTTCTGTCTTGGAATCGGAGGGGACTTTGGTGCTTCGTGCAGTTTATTGTACCATGTGGGTTCTCTGCAGAGTGTGTCAAATGTCTGACAACTGCTATATTGGGAAGCAAACTCTCTGTCAGGGCTCTCCTTCCCCCCCCCCCCCCCCCCCCCCCCAGGTGTGGGGAGAATTGGATTGAGGTTGGGGAGAAATGATCCCAGGTGGTAGCACTTGTTCATAGAAATGGCAACAGGTGACCTAAACACGGGGGGAAAAAAAGCAGGACATGCTTGAACATTTGTATTGACACGATGTGGAAAAACTCATTTGAGAAATATTTTCATTTATTGGCTTAAAGCAACAAATTGCAGAGTGGGACTTTCAAATGTTTTGTCTTGTGAAGCACTTTGGGACGTTTTACCAAGTTAAAGGTGCTGTATAAATACAAATTGTTTGGGAGTTACACATGTTCACAGATGTAAGATTGGTGGATTCTACACATTTGCATATGTAACCAAATTAGGGAGAATATTTTTTTTAAAAGGGCTGTGGGCAATATTCTGGGCAAGTGAACTTGGATGGATAGAGTCCTCTAAACCAATGTGACTGGAAATGGCCTTAAAAAAAAAAGGTGGCAAACTGATTTATGTACCGGAGTGATGGGTGTTAATTATTGAAAGATTCTTCAGTCACCTGATCATTTGGGCCATGTGTGTGTGTCCTTGTAGTGTCTGCGTCAGGAAGCCCTCCTACGCGCTTCTCCCAATGTTCCCAACACTGTGTAAATGAGAATATTATTTGAAATAAAAAAGAGGACTTTATATCAAGTTTGCTTGCGTTGTGGCTTCTGGTTTAACTGGTCATGCTGACTAGGTGATTTAGTGAAGTCCAGTTAGTGTCACTGCTATGTTTGTATAGTTACCATAGGAACAATTAAAACTGACGCACATACTTTTATGGCAGAACAGATTCTATTCCAAAAAGTTTTATTGTGCATCAAGGACAGGAATGGTCTGTCATTTGGTCAAACTAAGCTGTAGACTGCTCAACTTACATGTTGATTTATTGCAGGCAGACTCTGGCCATTAAACCGCTGTTACACAATCAACTAGTTTAGGAAATGGGATGGTCTTATGTGCTGCTGCAACAGAGTGCTATTAAAATGGTTTGGTTGCCAGCATTTGTTCCAAGTGCTCATATGCCAAGATCTGCTGTGGTTTTCATTCGAAGTGACGAGTAGAAGCCAGCCATTTCATTCTCTGAAGAATTCAGAGAGAGGATTGACCTGCGGTGCACATCTCGTGGCTGGTTTCAGAGTGATGTCGAGACCTGGGAGCAGATCATTAGCTTTTTTTGTTTATAGATGTGTGGCCCGAGGTGAACGCAGGGAAGGAGAGAAGTTGCTTTTATGGAGGAAGGAAAATTTAAAATAAAAACCAGAAAATGAAGGGACGTACACAGCAGGTAGCGAACCAGAGGACACAGATTTAAGATGATTGTCAGAAGAACCAAAGGCAACATGAGGAAAAACTTTTTTACGTAGCGAAGTGGTTAGGATCTGGAATGCACTGCCCAAAAGGCACATTCAATTGTGGCTTTCAGAAGGGAATTGGATAAGTACCTAAAGGAAAAAAATATGCAGGGCTACGGGGAAACAGTGGGTGAGTGGGACAAGCTGAAGTGCTCTTGGAGAGCCAGCATGGGCTCGATGGGTCGAATGGCCTCCTTCTGTTCTGTAACCATTCTATGGCTTTTGGTCAGAATGGTGTTGTGATGCAGAGTTCACACCTGAAACCTATCTTTTCTTTTTGAAGATGCTGATTGACCTGTGTAATTCCAGCATTTTTTAATTTTTGTTTGATTCCCTACCATTTTGTCACTGAACCTCAAAAGACACATTAGCCTTAGAGGGGGCACAGTCCAGATTCACCAGATTGATACCATGGCTTAGAGGATTAAATTCTGAGGGCAGGTTGCATTAAATGGCTTGTATTCCCTTGAGTTTAGAAGGTTCAGAGATGATTTAAGTAATGATTAAGGGATTTAATAGAGTAGATATAGAGAAATTCTTTCCTCTGGTGGGGAGATCCAGAACAAGAGGGCATAATTTTAAAATTAGAGCTAGGCCATTTGAGAATTAAACGAAGAAGCACTTTTCCACACAAGGGAGCGGGGGTGGTGGTGAAGAAACAGGCATATAAAATGACCTAATGCTAAAACATATTCCTATTGTATGCTTGTGGCAAGAAAATGGCTATGGAAGTACTTGAGGATGCCCATGCTGGATGATGGATCATTTTTCTATTTTATGCACTCAATGTCATTAAGCAAACCAAGCTCAGTTCTATCCACCTGGGTCCCCGATTTTCGATGCAGATGTCATTTGCCATATGGGGGGGGAGAAGTGAGCCTTTTTCTCCAGCATCTTGCCACAGTTGCTACTGTGATGAATCCGGCCAGGGTGTTACTGCCACCAAGCTTGTTCCAGTGCGACAGCAGGCGTTGCTGTTGCTGTGCCACAGGATAACACAATGTTCTTGGTGGAGGGCATTGCCCCCGATGAAAATGTTCTGCGGAACAATTTGATGTTATTTGGAACCGATACATTGAAAAATCTTCAACTGGCGTGCGGCAGAATAATGAAATAAAGCAAGTAAACATCCCAGAGGAGGTGAAATTTCAAAGGTGCCAAAATGTTTTAATGGGTAATAACTAAATGTGTCATTAAAGAAATGAGTCACCAACCGATCTGCTATCCTTGGCAATTGTAACTCTTGGCAGTTTAGAACTCAATTAAGATAGTGGAAGACAGCCATCGTTAATAGAAAACAGAAACCTGCATAAATGCAACATTGAATTTTACTAACACAATTCCTGTTTTTTAAGTCATCTTTGGACCCCCTGATTTTAAACCCCCCTCATATTTAAAAAAAACACTCCTGGTTTTTGGCTGCTGAGGTTACATGTCAAAATATCTGGTAACTCAGAATTGGTGTAGACGACAACTGTTTCAGTCGGCTGTTTGCAATGAGCCCTTGTTTATTTTCTCTGTGCCAGCGGAAGTGCCACACCAAAGCCACTTAGAGTTCCACCCACAAAGATTGCAGGATGAAATCTAGAATATGTGACCTCAGCTCATTTTTTTAACTAAAATTCAGACCAGTGACGGTCTGGAGGGTTAAACAGCACGGAATGAAAGTGATTACTTGCAGATAAAGTTCAGTCATGTTTTCTATTTTTTTTTTTAAACAGTTTGATTTGAACTGTTGGTATGACACAGGCTATGCAGCACATAAACAGGCCATTTTGCACAATCGGTCCATGCCGGTGGATATGCTCCACTCAAACCTCCTCCCAACTTTCCTCATCTAACTCCATCAGCATAACCCTCTCTTCCTTTCTTCCTCATATGCTTACCTAGCCTCCTCTTAAATGCATTTATACTATTCGCTTCAACTACTCCCTGTGATAGCGAGTTCCACATTCTCACCACTCTGGCAAAGAAGTTTCCTCTGAATTCCCTATTTGAATTCTTGGTGACTATCTGATATTGATGACCTCTAGTTATGCTCTTCCCCACAAGTGGAAACAGTCTTCCTGTATCCACTCGATCAAAACTTTTCATAATTTTAAAGATCTTTATTGGGTCATCTCGCAGCCTTTTTTCAAGAGAAAAGAGACCCAGCCTGTTCATCCTTTCCTGATCAGTATAACCTCCCTTTCGGGTATCATCCTTGTAAATCCTCAATATCCTTCTTATAATATGGTCAACAGAATTGTACACAGTACTCCACAAGTGTGACCGAACCACGGTTTGATACAAGTTTACATTTCAATTCTATCCCTCGAGGGAAAAAAGACTTGGTTTGCATTTTTAATGATCTTATTAACCTACGCCTTTGTTTTGTGTAATTGTACTCCCAGATCCCTTTGTTCCTTTACCCTATTTAGATTCTTATTTTCCAAGTATGTGACCGACTTATTTTTCCTACCAAAATGTAATACGTTGCACTAATCTATGTGAAATTCATTTGCCAAATATATGCCCATGCTGCAAGTTTCTGAATGCATTTTTGTAATTTGTTGCAGTTCTCCTCAGTAATGACTTGCCCCCAATTTGGTGGTGTCTGCAAATTTAAAAATTGTGTTTTGGATTCCAAAATTTAAATGTTTTAATTCATTTTAATGCTTGTATTAGCTTACAGCACAGAATGAGGTCATTTGGCTCACTGTGCCTGAGCCAGTTCTTTGAATTTGAGGGATATTGGTGCTGGGTAATTAATTTTTTTTCTATTGTGTGAACCAAAATCAGATATAGCTATTGCTAGAAACAGTAAAGTTCCCTGCACTTGACCCCAGAGTCTTAACGTCGACCCCAGAGTCTTAACGTCAACCCTAGAGCACTCTCAAATTACCCAGTACAGCTTTCAATCAAGATAATGCTTTTCAGTGCCAAACTATGGGCAATTTTGAATTGTAGACTCACGCTCACTAGGAGTTGCATTGAGCCTGGTCAGAATCATACCAGCTAGGATCAGGTTTTGGAGAGAGAATTTTCATCCTGACTCCTGAATATAAACCCAGCTCTCGGAGGGGAGAAAAACATTTAAGCAGACTGCATCGCTGGGTTCCTAACGCGACACCGTTTTACCTAAATATGCAAACTTTCCATTTTAGTATCTCCATAATAAATGATGGAACACATGATTAAACCTCATTTGTTTTTAAGAGCTGTTTATTTTGATGAGTACTATTGATCTCAATAACTGTGCAACTTTGGGGCAGTTGGTCCTGCACCAACCATGATGGTGATTTATTTCATACTTGCAGAAGACCTGCAATTAACAATTCCTCAGATGTGAGCAAAGCAAACCCATTCAGTCAGTGGCAGAGTTCGGCTTGGCCTAATGGGGGAGGGGGTGGGCGGGAGGAGGCTGGATCGAGAGATTTGGCCAATTTGGCAGGAAGGGGATCGAGCTGGGGAATGCCGACCTGCCCAGTCCAGAGGAAGCTGAACCAGAAACCGCACGGACTTGCACGGCGAAACTGGAGCTGGAAACTTGTCTGTCAAAAAAAGTGCAGTACAAATAGTTACTCTGGCCCCAAGTTTCGTGCCGCGGCGAAAACGACGCACCTCCGAGCTGGGCGCCTGTTTTTCGCGCCTAAAAAAAATCCGATATTGGAGCTCGATGTCTGCTTGGTGCGGCGCGCTCTTCGCAGCAGGGGGCGGAGCCTAACACTCGGACGATTTTCTAAGCAGCAGGGGGCGGGTACAATTTAAATTAGCCTTCGTGGTGCCGGCAACCCTGCACGTGCGCGTTGGAGCGTGCGCGCATGCGCAGTCTCACACAAACATTGGCACTCGGCCATTTTTAAAAATACTGCAGAAAAAGTGAAGATTTGTTTCTTGGACCCTTGCAAAGGCTTGTAATTTAATTTTTTTGATATTTGTGTGTGAGGGAGTGCTTTTAGCAGCACTGCTGAATAAATCATCTGAAATCAGTGAGTTCAGCTTTACACTGCTAAACTTGCAGAACCGGTGCTGCATTGGTGCATGCAAATTAAGGACTGTGTGTTTGGAGAAATAAGAGTGCCAATTCAACTTTGCAATAATACGTGGTGTTGACAATGCAGCACCCATTCTGCAAATTTAAATATAAAACTGTCTGTGGCTGCCTCTCCCTGTCCAAATGGCCTCAGTCCTCCTCACAGCTAGAAGGCTGCTGCTGTATCTTTGGCTGCCGGCCAGCCACTGACGCCGCACCTAAAGCGTGGCCGAATGGCCTCGCATCGGTCCGCTGATCCTTCGGCTGCCGGCCAGCCACTGACGCCGCTGCTATCTCATGGCCGAATGGCCTCATCGGTCCGCTGATTCTTCGGCTGCCGGCCAGCCACTGACGCCGCTGATATCTCATGGCTGAATGGCCTCGGGTCCGTCCGGTGCTGCTTCGCGGCCAGCCACGAAGAGAATGAAGGCCTGCCTCAAGCATTGCAGCTCAGCTCGAAGCTTGCTGCCGCTGCCGTCGAGACACTGACGCCACACCCCTGCCTGTCTCCAACATGAAAGGCCTGCCTGAAGCCCTTTCACACAGGTAGGAACATGGTTTATTTAATCTTTTCTTTGCTTATAAATTTTTATTCAGGTTGGATTTATTTGTATAATATTTGTATAAGTATAACTAAGGATTGATTGTAGAATTTAATGACTTCCCTTACCCCCCCCCTCCTCCTCCTCCTCTTCCCCCCCCCCCCCCCACCTCGTTCCCTACGCCTAATTTGTAACCTACGCCTGATTTTCTAAAGTGTAGACAAGGTTTTTTCAAGCATACAAAAATCTTCACTTACTCCATTCGAAGTTAGTTTGGAGTAAGTTTTCAATCACGAAACTTTGAAATCAGGCGTAAGTGGCCCGACACGCCCCCTTTTGAAAAAAAAATCCAAAGTGAAACTGTTCTACCTGACTAGAACTGAAGCAAACTAAATGTGGAGAATTCCGATTTCTAAGATACTCCGTTCTACACCAGTTGCTCCTAAAAATCAGGAGCAAATCATGTGGAAACTTGGGGCCATTGTTTTGTAATTAACTTTTAAAATAAACTTACGTTAGTGGGCAGGGTTTTTGAACATAAAAATGTGCTTTTAAATTTTTAAAAAATGTTTTAAAACTCTTACGCCGGTAAAAGTCGGCTGTGCACCTGCTTTTACCAGGCGCAAGAGTTTTAAGGACATTCGCTGGGCAAGAGTTGGGCACATAGCGCAATCTTGCCCATGCAAATATCCTTGCTGCTGAGATGCATGCGATCTGTCAAGCCAGAACTTGACAGATCAGAAAAGCTGTTTTTTGGCGCATGCACATTGCGCGCCCAAAACCGGCTTTTGCGATGCATTCCCAGGTTCGTACGCACTCCTTACAGACCTGGGAGGCCAGAATTTTGGGGCCATTTGTGCAGTATGTTAAGAGGTTTTGTTTTAATCTGGTTTTTCTCCCTTCATCGGGTTTCCTTGTGTCATCCTTGACTCAGATCTGTTCTTGAACCTTCAATAATGCTCCCATAAAAGCCCACTTTAGCATTTGTTTAAACCTCTCCTCATCTCCTAAAATGTGGCATTGCTGTGTTTGGTAACTTAGTTAGAAGGATCGGCAGCTGCGATATTGATACTGTACCAGAGTCAAAACAGTGAAGGTAATTAACGCAAGAGCAATAATAAGTCAGTTCCCACTATGGAACACAGCAAAGACTATGGACCCCAACAACATCCTGCCTGTCTCAAACCTGTTGGATTTAGTCAGGAGCATCAATTCTGGGTGCAGGGTTTTATTTATTTAGCTTAAACATGTAGTGCTGTTTGTCTGTAATCATTATAAATGATTTTGTTGGAGAGCAGACCATTCGGTCTTCGAGCAACTGCAAATTAGATTAAATGTTCGATTTTAATGAATGGTCGGGAAGTCTTTTCTCAAACTGGCTAAACAGAGAGTTTGTGCTAATGAAAATACTATACCTACTCATCATCATAGACGGTCCCTCGAACGAGGATGACTTGCTTCCACATGAGTTCACAGATGTTTCAATGACGGACCCCATGTTCCAGATCCTGAACTCCAATTGAGCGGGTGGAAGATCCCTGTGCGTGGATATTTTTAACGTGTGGTGACTGTTGCGCACCAACCACCACATGGGCTTGACAGAGCTGGGCCTTTATCCAGTTGCAAGAGTTAACCAGGTCGCCTGGAGACCTGCTCTGCTGCACGGACACATCGCAGCATGGGCAGGCCCTTGCTGCCCCTGGACCCTCGCCTCTTCTGGGGCCCGTACCCTCATTCGCTGCACCTCTGCCACGATCTCTCGCCGCTCCTCCGCACCAAACATGCGCCGAACCTCCATCACGATCACCTACCAAATTTCAGCCATAATCCCTCATTGCTCCTCTGCCCCGATCACTCGGCGCAAGTCCGCCAAGACCTTCCATGCTCCTCTGCTGTACCAAGGCCCCACCAATGCTCCTGTCCATGCTCAAAACAGTGACCTGGGTCCTGTTGACGTTACCCAGTCGCCCACCTCTAAGCCGTCTCACATTTGTCAGCTCGCGCTGGAAGCTGCAGTGGCTCGCTCCAGCTCTTTTTATAGCCCCGACCTGCGGAGATGTTCCCTGGCAGGTCGGCGTGGCCCACAAGTACCTACTAGTATAGTATTGTTCGCTGCTAAGAGAAAGTTTGGTACTTTTGCTGTTAAAACATATCCAAATACATCAAACAGGGAGAGAATCGGAAACAAACACTTGTACTGTTCAAAGGAATGATGGTTTTTAAAATCCTTGTATGAAAGGAAGCTATAAATAACTGCCTTGTGCCAATAATGCTCGATGTATTTTTAAATAAAGCGCTCATACTTTTAATTAAAGAATAAGTAATGTAATGTCCCAGATGGGTTGTAATAACGTGTTTATGTAGTATGTGCTAACACTGAGAATAGTGAGTGGCTGAATAGCGTTGGAGATTGAGTTGAGGTGCTCAGATGCTGTAATGGAGGAGCCAGGGTTACTCGAGCCTCTGAGTACATCAGGCAACAAGTGGCTTTATGTGTGCGTGCATATGCATCTATGTACATCGAGGAATTGCAGCACAAACTGACGCTTGGTGCTATACAATGTATTTAATGTCTCAACTGCATTTATACTGCAAAGTGTACATTTTAACTCTGTGGGGTCCCCTGGCAGATGTTCAGAATTGCTGATGTGTAGTGGAGAATGGAAGATAACGTGCGTGCTTTGCTGACAGTGGCTTAACGTGAACCTAAAGAGGAGCAGAACTGCAGAGTCTGCTGTCTTGCAGTGATGGCCTTCATTTTTTGTCACCCTGCTTAAGTCTTGAGATTTCTTTTGTTCTTTCTCTTTCATCTTCAGTTCAAGTTGAGAGGATTTCTCTTGCCTGTAATAATAGAACAGCCTAAAGCGAATGCAATAGCAATTTGTGCCCACATGCCCCTCCCCAGAAATGCTTGCTCAGTGCTGAGGAATTAACCGTTTCAGTGGCTGTTGGTCTAATATTCGGATTACAATGCAGGTGCCAGCAACTGCTGAGTGACCAACTGGAAAATGCTGGAATCCATTATAAAGGAAGTAGTATCAGGGCACTGACAAAATCATAACATGATCAGGCAGAGTCAACATAGTTTTATGAAAGGGAAAAATAGTGTTTGACAAATGTATTTATTTTTTTGAGGATGTAACTAGCAGGGTAGATAAAGGGAACCAGTGGATATAGTATATTTGAATTTCTAAAAGGCATGCAATAAGGTGCCACAAAAGATTATTACACAAGATCAGGGATCATGGGATTGGAGGTAATGTATTAGCAGGAGAGAGGATTGGCTAAAGGCCAAGAGAGTAAGGATAAACAGGTCTTCTGGTTGGCAGGCTGTAATCAGTGGGGTGCTGCAAGGATCAGTGCTTGGGGCCTTAGTTATTTACAATCTATATTAATGACCTAGAAGTAGGGACTGACTATAATGTATCCAAGTTTTCTGACGATACAAAGCTAAGTGGGACAGTAAGTTGTGAGATGAGTATAATGTAGGGAAATGTGAGGTTATTCACTTTGGTAGGAAGAATAGAAAAACAATATTTTTTAAATGGTGAGAAACTTTTAAATGTTGGTGATCAGAGAGATTTGGGTGTCCTCGTGCATGAAACACAAAGCCAGCGTGCAGGTACAGCAAGCAACAAGGAAGGCAAATGGCATGTTGTCCCTTATTGCAAGGGGGTTGGAGTATAAGAATAAGGAAGTCTGGCTACAATTGTACAGGGCCTTGGTAAGACCACACCTCGAGTACTGTGCACAGTTTTGGTCTCATCTAAGGAAGGATATACTTGTCTTGGAGGTGGTGCAACAAAGGTTTACTAGATTGATTCCTGTGATTGAGAGAGCTGTCTTCTGATGAGAGATTGTGTAGAATGAGCCTATACTCTCGAGTTTATAAGAATGAGAGGTGATCTCATTGAAACATACAAGATTCTGAAGGGGATTGACCGGCTGATGCTCAGAGGTAGTTTCCCTTGGCTGGAGAGTCTAGAAATAGGGGGCACAGTTGCAAGATAAGAGCTAGGCCATTTAAGACACACATGAGGGATTTCTTCACTCAGAAAATTGTGAATGTTTGGAATTCTCTGCCCCAGAGGGCTGTGGATGCCGAGTCTTGAGTATATTCAAGGCTGAGATAGATAGATTTTTGGAGTCGAGGGTAATCGGGTATGGAGATCTGACAGGAGAGTGGAGTTGAGGTTGGATCAGCCATGATCTTATTGAATGGCGGAGCAGGCTCGAGGGGCCGTATGGCCTACTCCTGCTCTTATTTCTTTCATACTTATATCCTTAACATATAAAGTGGTTTGTGATGATTCATCCTTCAGTTTTTCCAGCTAAACAGCATTTGCTGTTTCCCATGGTAGCATAGTTAAGAGCAGCTACTTGCTGGTTGGGGGAAATGGACACACATCTGTATCCGACTACTGTGAAACTTAAGAGGTCTGACATTTGGCACCACAATACAACCTCTTAAGTTTTTGTTTTAGTTGGTTTGGAAAGTTAGTTCAATTCAAAGCCCAACATTCCTACTTACACTTCAGGCCAACTGTTCGGTAGGACAGTAATTACAAAGTGACTAAAGTGATGTAGCACAGCTCCTCAAGCGTTTTACGTTACTGTATTACCTTCCCTCAAGATGTGGGTCTCTTGCGGTCACTGATCAGCATAAGCAACCTTACTGGCCTATGTTCAGCTGATGGCAATGCAGACTTATCTTTGCACTCCTCCCATTGGCTGTAACTTGAGACTTTCCTTATTGACCTTGCCAATGCACCGAGCTGGTTCGACGTGCTTGTCATGATGTGAACAGGCATGATTTATTGGGCTGGCTCACTTTTGGATTTAGAAAATGCAGTCTTGTATATGTGGAGAGATGATGAGGTCTCCATTGTCTGATTCTTGGCTTATTGCAGAGCAGAGGTACTGGACATTATCTAAATGAGAGTACAACACAGAGGTTGGTTTGATATGTGTGTATCTCAAAAGCTCAGAACAAAAGCGCTGCAAATTTAAAAGCACCTCTACTTTCTGATCTTGGTCATGGCATCATGGGAGAGGGGCAGTTGCCGAATGATCAGCCATAGAGTGAAGGTGCAGGCCTGGCATCAGATTACCTCCTGTGCCGTCTTGGGTGAAATAGCATGGGGCGACCATTTCCTTCCTAAGTACTTGGCCAGCTCACTAGGGAAAGGGATTTGGCAGATACTGAAATTTAATTCCTGAAACCAGCCTGTAAGCCAGGAGAAAGCTCTGCAAGATCCAAATATTGCCACTAGCTGAGTAGCAGCACCTTTTTAAACACAATTAAGACTTGATCAGTCAAATGTAATTTTGTTTGAATAATTTTGAGTGGATGTTGACTATTTTTGCAAAATAAATGTCCTTTTCTTTTGCTGGAGGCCAGTGTTGGTATTAAATAGGGTACTTTCCAGGTTAGTTTTTGCAGCACAGTTTGGATGGAGAGAGAAGTTCATGTATTAATCCAACAACATGATTTTGTTCTCACTACTGCATCAAAATGAGTGAGACTACTAATTATGATAGTTAGATTGCACATCTATGAAGTTGAATATGTTCATTGGGAAGTGTGTTGTGATTGCTCAAGCTCCATTTACAAAGTCAGGCCACTGGCAATAAACAGAGGACACCTTCAGCACATCAGTTAGAGTTGTATTCAAAACAAGGTTCAATTTTTTATTAATTATTGGAATGTTGTTGACACTAGTAAGATTGTCATTTATTATCCATTCCTAGTTACCCTTGAGGATGTCTCTGGGCTGTCTTCCTGAACCACTCCAGTCTGTGTGATGAATGCTGTTAGAGTTCCAGCGACAATGAAGGAATATCGATATATCTCCAAGTTGGGGCATTTATGTGGCTGGTTAGTTGAGTTTCTGGTCAGTGATGATGGCCCCCAGGTTGTTGATGATGGGTACTCACTGGTAATACCATTGAATGTCAGAGGGAGGTGGATAGGTGCTCACTCGTTGGAGATGGTCATATCATGGCCCTTGTGAAGTGCGAATGTTACCTGCCATTTATTAGCCCAAGCCTGGATATTTTCCAGGTCTTGCTGCATGTGGGCATGGACTGCTTAATTGTCTAAGGAATTGAGAATGGTACTGAACTCTCTCCTGAAGAACTTCTGCATCGATGTCCGGGCTGAGATGATTCCTCCAGCAACCACAACCATCTTCCTTTGTGTGAGGTATGACTCCAGCCAGTGGAGAGTTTTCCCCTGAACCCCATTGATTTCTGTTTTACTCGGGCTCCTTGGTGCTAAGCTTGGTTGAATGCTGCTTTGATGTCGCACTCATCTTGTATCTGGAATTCAGCTTTTGAGTCCATGGGCCCAAAATTGCCCAGGAGTTGCTCTGTTTTTTGGAGCAACTTGATTTTTCTGGAGTACCTTAAAAATCCCCATTTTGCACATTCAATTTGCGCCAGTGTGTGAGTTAGTTCGGATTTTTTTTTAGTTTAGTTTTGTTCAAAAGGGGGCATTACCAGCCACCTACGCCAGTTTTGACAGCTAATAGTTGCTCCAAACTAACTTAGGCCAGCGTATGTGGCCGCACAGGAAACCCTTGCGGAGAGTTAAGAAATCAGCACAGGTAGGTGCTTAATGACTTGACTAAAGAATGTTAATAGGATCAAACAGCTGTACAGGACTGACAAACTTCGTGAAGTTAATTTACTATACAACAAAAGCATTCATGGAAGCTTAAACTACAAAAATAAAAGTAAAGAGACAAAACATTTACATTTTTTCAAAATATCCAAATAAAAAATAGAAGTACCTCCTGCTTGTAATTCTTATGTTCTTATGTAGGAAAGTATTTTCATCAACAGGGTTACGGAAAGTCTTGAGTAAGCTCATTAAAATTACTGGCTTCCACAGTTATCACCCCCGCCCCCAAAAGTCTCCACGCACCAATCTTGTAGCCCTCAGCGTGGGAAGGCAGCGGGCCGGCCTGTGCAGAAGGCCACACGGCCCGGGATAGGGACAGGACTCGTTCAGTCCCACACTGCAGGCATGCATCATCATCATCATGGGAGGAGCTACTGCGCATGTGCGAATGCTCTACTGCACATAAGGACAGCGCCGGCTCTCTTTTAGGCGCAGGGCCCTAGCTCTGCCCCCCCCCCCCCCCCCCCCAATGAATTCGCTGCACCAAGCCCCGGGAGAGTCAGCAGAGGGGCCAGAATCCGAGGACATATCTTTGGTGCCGTTTGGATCGTAGTAAGTTGGCGCATCTCGCATGAGTGCGCCAAAGAAACGGGTGGACCAAACTTGGGCCCTATGTTTGGACAAAGGCTATAATGAGGTCTGGAGCTGAGTGGTCCTGGCGGAACCCAAACTGAGCATCGATGAGCAGGTTATCGGTGAGGAAGTTCTGCTTGATAGCACTGTTGACAACTTCCATCAATTTGCTGATGATTGGGAGTGGGTTGATGTGATGGTAATTGGAAGGGTTGGATTTGTCTTGGTTTCAGTGGACAGGGCATACCTGGGCAATTTTCCACATGTTGAGTCGATGTCAGTGTTGTAGCTGTACTTGTAACAGCTTAGACAGATCCTCCGCACTACAGCCGGGGTGATGTCGAGGCTTGTTGACTTTGCTGTGTCCACTGCACTCGGCCATTTCTTTATCACGCAAAATATACTAATACATTGAGCCACTTGTCGTCTGGGATTTGTACTTCAGCTCAGTTTATTAGATTGGAGTGTCCTCGAGCAATGGCCATACTGCCACTAAATACAATCTTCAAACAATACATATGAAACAAGCTATTCTAGTTGATAGCTATGTTCAGTATGTTTATTGAACCAATCTATTGGTATGCATGAGTTTTGCATGCTCTTGAAACTTTGCTTAAGTGTGTTGTATTTGTGCATGGCATCTAACCTTAACCTTGATTTGCTTCAAGTGCTTCAATGTCGGTTGTACCTAACCAATTAATTCCATAATTATTTCAGTGGTTGTGATGATTCAGAGTGCCTGCAAGTTCAGTTGTGGAAGCTGCAAATTTCTTTGGCTGGAATGCAGTTTTTCTGCTGTTTGACAGAATATCTCATCCGTATTCACACACATATTTTGCAAGTAAGGTAGATAACCCAGACGATGTTTTAGCACATTTGCAGAAGCCTTTCGAAAGCAGATGAGGAATAGTTGGCAAGTTGTACAATAATTGTTTTAAATGCGAGCTTTACCTCCCTTTCCTATGCTGGGAGACTCTAAGGTGAAAAAAGGAGATTCTTTATTAATAACAGCTTAGAGTTCCAGTAATGCCAACCCCACCGTTTCATAAATCTTAATGCTATATAAATTATGAGGTGCTATTTTTTTCAAACTTTGACCAATATAGATTGACAGTGGGTTTATAAACGCTGCATTTGTGGTTTTGATTTTAGCTGATCTGGTCATTATCTCATTGCTGCGTCTGGGATCTTGCTGTGCGCAGAGTGGTTGTCGCATTTCCTACATACAACAATGACTACAATTCAATAGTACTTCATTGGCTGTAAAGTGCTTTGGGACGTACATGCAAGTCTGTCTGTCTCTTTGGGAACAACCGAAGCAAGCACACAAAGAACAGGCACTTGACCAAGCTGATCATGGACGTTTTAGTCGCAGAAGCACGGGAGCTGGGCCTCCTGCAGGGAGCTGCGAGTGTGTCGCACATCACCTGGTGACAGGCAGGGACTGGATCCGCTCCCCGCAAGTGTTTTGTACTTGGAATGCCAGTACCTACACCGCCTGAGTGTCCCTGCTGCTCCAGCTCCTCACAGTTGTCACATTTCTTATGATGACAGCAGCGTCTACATTACAAAAGCAATTCAGTGGCCATGACGTAACTCCCAAGTTCTTCCTTTTGAATAATTCTACTACATTCCTACCCACTTACATTGCCATTTCAAGGCCCGTTCCAATTGTTCAACACAGGCGGTTCCCTTTAAATTAAGGTGAAACAGAACAGACCACGTCCCATTTGTTATGTATGCAATAAAGGTTCAAACTGAGTACTGTTGAACTAAGCAAGGTAGGACCTTGCCTGTGCTTTATTTAGTTCCAAAGTGTGCCTCTCAAAATGGCTGACCTTTTATACCCGAGCAGCACTATGTACGTGCTGCTTAGTGGTCTCCAACAATAACACCATCTGGTGGCTACAAACAGCAGGTACATACATGAGACTATTACAGATCAGTGTTTGTGGTGCGAAGGGTGCAATAAGAAGCAACCTTCGTGAAAGAGCCCCTGCAGTAAGTTGCAGATTGTTGAACCTTGGGCATTGGGAGGTGAAGCAGAAGCCTGGATCCCAAGTGTCAGGAGAACAAGTGGTGAGAGAACCTAACCCAATGGAGCTGCGCCCGTCCCCCTCTAAACACACTCATCAACTTTCATGATGCTTTTCTCAGATCAGGTGTTGAACGCAAGGATGGCAAGAGTCAATCAAGAGGATGTAGAACTTTGCCCAGGTCGGGAGTCGACATCAACACCCTCTCCATGCCGCCATTGCCATCTTTACATGCCTTGATTACACAGAATTGCATACAGAGCATCATGACGTCCCCGGGAGGGGAGTGTGTGGCCCAGCCATTAGTCAAAATAAAGTTGTAAATGGCCGGAGTTTCATTGACATCGACCATAAAGCCAGTAGAGAAAAAAGATTTGAGTTCTGTTGCCAGATCATAAGTGAGACTTGATTTTACTTAGAAATCATGTCTCTCTCTGGATAAATTTGGGAGAGTTGCCATGTCTGGATTTATATAACCCCTTTAATGTCGTACTTCACAGCTGCTGAATTAAAACAAAATGGACACTTCGCCAATGAAGGAGATATTGGGAGGGGTGACCAAAAGCTTGGATAAAGAAATGGTTTTTAAAGGAGGAGAGGAGGTTTAAGAGAATTACAGAGCATTGGGTCTATGTAATTGGCGACACAGCTGCCAATGGTGAGACGAGGGGGCACATGCACCAGAGACTGAAGCCCGAGTAATGAAGTGTTTGCGGGGAGGGGGGGGGGGGTGGCGCTGTGGGGGAGAGAAATTGCCGCTGGAAGACTGTATGGGGATGGGCAGGGTCACGAAGGGATTTAAATGCTTTGTGTATTTAACTGATGAACAGTACTGTTCCACAAAAAAAGTTTTGTCTCATCGATATCTGTGCACACCAATGTAGACTGACTCATTGTAATAATCTGTTCAGCATTTGGGAAAATTAAGTATGGAGCTGCATGCATTTCTAAGTATCTATTTATGCATCCCCTATAATTTAAGAGTATCTTCCCCCATCTCTTGAAGTCTGAGAGGTCACACACCAGTTAGGCAGAGCAGGCAACTTGCTCCAGAGCTAGTTTTAGGGTCCTACAAAACTGCAGAAGGTTCAATAGGTTGATTACGGAGATGGGGGGTGGTAGGTTGACTTATGAGGAAAGGTTGAGTAGGTTGGGCCTTTACTGATTGGGATTCAGAAGAATGAGAGGTGATCTTATCGAAACGTATAAGATTATGAGGGGGCTTGAGAAGGTGGATGCAGAGAGGATGTTTCCACTGATAGTGGAGCTTAGACATAGGAGGCATAATCTTAGAATAAAGGGCTGCCCATTTAAAACTGAGCTGAGGAGGAATTTCCTCTGAGGGTTGTAAATCTGTGGAATTCGCTGCCTCAGAGAGCTGTGGAAGCTGGGTCATTGAATAAATTCAAGACAGAGATGGACAGTTTCTTAACCGATAAGGGAATAAGGGGTTCTGGGGAGCGGGCAGAGAAGTGGATGATCGCATCAGCCATGATCGTATTAAATGGTGGAGCAGGCTCGAGGGGCCATATGGCCTACTTCTCCTATTTCTTATGTTAACCAGTGAGACACAAATCGTGCCCATAGGTGTCTCCATGCATTCAATAGGTGCTCATTGTTGCTGAAAGCTAGCTTGACATTTGCAAAGTAGTGCCCTGATAGTGGGGGAGGGGTGCGGGGAGAATGTCAGCATTCTATCTGAACATTAACTCTCTTTCTCTCTCCACAGATGCTGTCTGACCAGCTGACAGTTTGCCAGCATTTTCTGTTACTAGACTCTCAAAAAAGAAACATGCAGACAAGATACATAGTACACAGTCTCACACCTTGCATACACATCGTACATACACTAGTATATTTACTTCTGCATCTTCAGAAATGTGTCTTCAGGTTGAAAGGCAGGAGGATAATTTGGATCAAGGCAAAGGAAGGTAGAAAGAGAGAACCAGGAAGAGGGAAGGGAGCCATGATGAGGCTTAGAGGGGATGGGGGTTTTGGGAGGGTTTGGAATAGTACCAAAGCAGAGGGAAATATCTTAATTGGGGAGGGAAAGTATCTCAATTGAGATGCTGTCACCCAGACTTTGCAAAAAGAAAACACCAACTTTTTAAATGAAAGCCGAGATCACGATTTTTCTAAAGCGCTTGCATTTATGCAGTGCCTTTAACACAGTGAAGCGTCCCAAAGTTCTTCCCAGAAGCATTCTACTATTGAAGAGGTTCTCCGATTTCAAATTTGATGAGAACATCATTTTTGAAAAGCCAGAGAGATATCTACCGATGCTGGCAAGATTTCTTCATCTGTGAACAGGTGCCAATTTCGACATTTTTGTCTTGAGAAAGTTTAACGTTGATCTACCTACCACTCTTAATATGATCGACTTGGAAGTACAGGTATTATAATAAGCTTGGCTAGGTTTACAGCATATACATTAAAAATGCAGTGAAGGTTAAGTGAGGGCAACATTGTTCAAATATGCATGACGTGAAGTACAGTTCAAGCTGCTATGAAAATGAAAGTATGTTTGTAACTTAAAAATAAAACTAGTGAAGGTCTATAAAGACTTATTTGGGTAGGGTCAAGGATTGCATGACCAGCCTTGCACCCACAATCTGAAGGCCGTCTCTACGTGCTTCTAGATGTTGGTGACCATTTTTGGACAGTTGCTCTGAAGTGTAAGGACAATTAGCAATGACTTTTATAGAGAGATGGATAACCTTGCCTCAAGACCTCCGCCACATGTGGCTGAAATCAGAATCGTAGAGAAAGCGGAGGATTAAACTTGCTTTGCACTACTTTATGGTTGTGTGCTGGTGATCCATGTTGCCCTTTGTAGGAATACTTCTCACTTCAAGAGCCACTTTGATCGGGGGCACCCAATATCCTGCAGCACCTCGAGGCCATTTGGGGACAGATGTGATGAAATTCTGCTGAATGACAATAGATTTTGTGGCAGATCTGCTCAGAGTTTCAAACTCAACATAATTGTTTTAATATTTCTGAAGCTAACTACAAACTCTTTAGAAAATGTTAACCTGTTTAAAAGTAGCTTGTTGTGCTCAGCTTCTGACTCACAGCTTGCCTTAATGTCTAGCTGGTGTTTAGTCAGTAGCCACTACCTGGTGGTCTGAAACCTATCATCATTGTAATCTCTTAATTCCCATTGATTTGCAGTTTTGTGAACTCGCATTTCACCTGCTGAATGGACTTTCCGTATGGCAACTGATAATGATCTGAGATCAACTGGTTACATAATCCCCACACAATTCACTTTTTCCATGCAGTAGCTGCAGTTAGTGCGGAAAACATGAAGTGTAAGGGGATTAACGAGCTACAAGTCAATGGGGATTAGAAAACTGGTGTCGAGTGCCACCGTAGACTTGGAACACCAGGAATTGGTACCAGTTAATTTACAATGGGGACAACTGGGGAGCAAAAACAAATGGTGGGATGGGGACGTTGGGGGAAGAAGGGGCAGCAGGAGAGAAATTTACAGCCATTCCGACAGCTGCAGAATTGCAGAACACAAGGGGATCTGACTTCCATTAATGTCCAATAATAAGAGCCACATTACATAGAATTATAGTCTATATTGCAGAAACAGCCATTTGGCCCAACTGGTCTATATTGCTGTCTATTCTCCAAACACGCCTCCTCCCACCCCTCTTCATTTAACCCTAGCAGCATATTCTTGTATCCCTTTCTCCTTCATTTGCCTATCTCGCTCCTATATTAAACTATCCCCCTCAACATTCTAACCACTCGTTGGGTAAAGAAGTTTCTTTTGAATTCCTGATTGGATTTATTAGTCACTATCTTGTATTTATGAACTCTAGTTTTGGACACTCCTACAAGTGGAAACATGGATTAGTCTAATGTGACATTGGTTGTTGTAATGTCTTTAAGCTTGTAATGTTTGTAGCACCACACTGTGGATGTGGACATATTGGCAGATTTCCGAAGGCTTCCGAGAGAGCTGCCTGCCATGTTGGAAGCTGTGTGTGCTGTGCTCAGTGAATATATCACATTTGGCGATGAGGATGGGATTTTTCGGATGATTTAAAGCTTAAATTTTGTTGGTGAAGGTTTCAGCCAGCCGACAGAGACTTTGGAAGTTTCTGTCTTTGGAAAAAGCTAAATCCAAGGTAAAATGCAGCACACGGTGTGAACAGCTCGAGATTAAAATGGCAGGTGTATTGGGACATTTGGGGGAATACAGACAAGACCGGGAACATTTTAAAGCGTATGTGGATCGGCTCGAAATGTATTTCACTGTAAATACCATAATCGAAGTTCCAGACAATGCAGTCCAGAACCGGGCTGTGTTGGAACATGAGAAAGGGATCATCTTATCGGAGGCAGGTCCGGCATTATATGACACTCTTGTAAATCTGCTTGTGCCTGATGAGCCAAAGGACACAACGCTTAGAGATTTTAACGAAGCTGGAGCAACACTATAACCCCAAACAGTTATAAACTGCTGAAAGCTATCGTTTCGGGATTCGGAATCAAAAGATTGATGAAAGTATCAGTGATTACATTGTAGCATTAAAAAAGCTATCTGCACTGTAATTTTGGAAACTTTCAAAACCGAGCATTACGGGATTGTTTTGTGGGGTGAAAAATGATGCGATCAGAAGGAAGTTATTGACGACGGATGACTTGACTTTTGAGATTGCTTGTCAGACAGCGAGGTCTATGGGCATGGCCGAACAATATTCCCGAGAATTAAATAATAATTACGGTCGTCAGTCAGCTGAGGTAAATCACCTACAGGTTCAAAGTAAAAGATGGTGGGGGCCCAAAGTCTCAGAAACTGGAAATTCTAACAGAGCGTTGAAGTCGTTCTATAGGTGCCTGGGACAACACATTGCTCAAAGTTGTCCCATACATGAAGGCAGTGTGTTTCTTCTGCAGAAAGACTGGGCATCTTGCGAAGGCATGCCGACTGAAGGGTAAACCAGCTTCCAAAGCTGAGTAGAAATCCCAAGAGACTACATAGCATGGAAGAACAACAACAGGACAAGGAGATGTTAGAGTTACAAGTCATCAGGAGCATGGGGTTAACGGACAGCGATTCGGAAAGCATCAAAATCCACATAAATGTTGTGGGATTCAAGATACCAATGGAAATAGACACTGGTGCATTCGTGAGTGTAGTACCGGTGTCACTATATCGCGACAAATTGCATGATTTTCAACTGGAGAAATCCAAGATAGCTGCAAGGCTACTCGGGAGAGAAAATTCCTGAGATAGGTCGTATCACCGTACCGGTGAAATATAAAGATCAATTTCAGAACTTGCCTCTAATAGTAGTGAAAGGAGACAAGTCTGCCTTACTAGGAAGAAATTGGTTGAGCTCACTGAAGCTGGATTGGAGTAAGGTTTCCTGTGTGGAAGCGAGATTTTCATCAACGGATGAGGTTATCAAGAAGTATCCGAAGGTTTTCTGCGAAATGGGCATTCCGATCCAAGGCTTCAAGGTGAGTGTCTGGGTACAGAAGGATGCTAGATCGGTTTACAACATGCCACGTTCCGTACCATATGCACTCGTGGAGAAAGTTGAGCAAGAACTCAAAAGACCAGAGACTGAGAACATTATTTGTAAGATAGATCGATGTAATTGGGCTACACCCATTGTTGTTGTACCTAAGTCCGATGGTAAGGTAAGATTGTGTGGTGATTATAAAGTAAACCAGGTTCGAGAGGGTGATGTCCCCAATACATTGCCGAATATAGAAGATTTGTTCACAACACTGACAGGTGGTCAGATCTTCTCAAAACCTGGATCTTACGAATGCCTACTTACAGCTTGAACTAGATGAGGAGTCCAAGTCATGTTTGACTATAAATACTCATCTCGACCGATATCAATTTAATAGGCTACCGTTTGGAGTGTCTTCCGCCCCTGCCATATTTCAAGGGGTGATGAACCAGATTTTGCAAGGTATTGAAGGGTGGTATGTTATTTGGATGACATACTAATTTCAGCACCAAATAAGCAAATTCATAATAACATATATTGAATGAAGTCCTCAAATGGCTAGAGAAGCACAGAGTACGAGTGTCTGCTCATAAGTGTGAGTTATTTAAAACTCAGTGGAGTGCATAGGGTACAGAGTAGACAAAGATGGTTTACATCCAACCATGGGAAAGCTGGATGCAATTAGAAATGCACCCACTCCCAGGAATGTCACTGAACTTCGTTCATTCTTGGATCTTTTGAACTATTATGGGAAGTTCCTACCAAATTTGGCTACAGTATCCACTGAATGAACTTTTGGAAAAAACAGGTCCATTGGGAGTGGTCAAAAGAATGCGATACAGCATTTAAGGAGTGTAAAAGCAAATTGGCAGAGAGCACCATGTTGGTTCACTGACATATACTAAGGAGATTAAGCTTGCATGTGATGCCTCTCTATGGAGTTGGGGCAGTAATCTCTCATGTATTAAGTAGTGGGGAGGAGCGACCAATTGCTTTTGCTTCATGCACTCTGTGCCAATGAGAGTAATTATGCGCAAATTGAAAGGGAAGCTTTGGCATTAATTTTTGGGGTCAAGAAGTATCTCAAATACTTGTATGGTCATAAGTTTAACATAACTACGGACCATAAACCCCTAACAGCAATCCTCCATCCAAAGTCGCCAGTTCCAACATTAGCTGCAGCCCGAATGCAGAGATGGGCTTTGATTTTGTCAGCATATACATATGATATTGAATACAGACGATCAGCTGATCACAGTAATGCTGATGCAATGTCTAGATTGCCTTCCCCATCACAAGTTACATCCGATCGGGAAGAAGTGTTTTATTTTTCGTATATTGATGAACTGCCAGTCACAGCTGAAGAGATTGGTAGAGAACCAAATGTGACCCAGTGATGTCAAAGGTGTATGAGTATATTGCAAATGGATGGCCAAACCAGGTAACAGACAAAGATACACATCCATTCTGCTTTCGTAGGAATGAATTATCAGTCGGTAAAGATTGTAAAATGTGCAAGAGTGGTTATACCAAATAAATTCAGACCCAAATTATTAGGAGATCTCCATGACCAAGCACCTGGGAATGTGTTTGACCAAGAGTTGTGCACGCAGTTATTTATGGTGGCCAGGTCTTGATAAAGATATAGGGTACATTGTGAATCAGTGTACGACATGTCAATCAGTCAGCAAGCAACCACCACCAGTACCATTACAACCATGGAAATTGCCTCCCAGCGTGTGGAAAAGGCTACATAGTGATTTTGCTGAGTTAGAAGGACAATAATTGTTCATTGTGATTGATAGCCATTCGAAGTGGGTTGAGGTGTTCCCAATGTGGAAAATAACAAGTAAAACATTAGGCATTTTACAAAAATTATTTTCTTCATTTGGCCTCCCCGAAGAAATTGTTTCGGGTAATGGACCACAATTTCTTTCAGAAGAATTTGCACAATTCACGAGCAAAAATGGTGTGAAACATACCAATGTTCCACCATACCATCCTCTTTGAATGGTGCAGCAGAGTGCGCTGTACAAATTGTAAAATGTGCCCTCATAAAACAAATGTTAGATCCAAATCCAAGGAAACGACAGTTGTTATTGGATCACAAATTGGCTAATTTTTTGATTACATATCAAAATACTCCTCATACAACTACTGGTAGAACACCAGCAGAGTTGTTTCTCAAACGACAGCCACGAACCAGATTCTCGTTGTTAAAACCAAATTTGGCACAGTCTGTAGAAGAGACACAATTAAGACAGAGAATCAGGATAGAGGTAGAGTAAAAGAGAGAAGTGTGAAATTAAACCAGAAGGTGAGTGAAGGACCATCACCATAAATGGTTAACGTGGTTACCAGGCAGAGTGGTGAAGATATGTGGTCCTCGCACATATTTGGTAAAGATGTTTGATAATGGACAGGTTAGGTTTGTTCATATTGATATTTTACCTACAGACATGGAAGGAGTTGAAGGTGGTAATGATTCAATTATTTGTGACTCATATAGTTTTGATACACCAGTGGCAAATCCTAAATCCAATGTACTGGAAACAAATCCAGGAGAGAATCAGAATGAAAGTCCGAGTCAGGAAAACAAAAAGCTGAAGCTAGTGAGTTCAAATGAAAATCAAGGAAATTACGTGGAGGAAAATGTTCCTCGGGATGAACCTCGAATGGGTGTGAAATCGACACCATGTTTGGAAGGTTCTGTTTGAGAGCAAAGGTATCCGCTTCAAAACAGAAAACAAGTGGTAAAGTTAAATTTGTAAATATGGAAAAAAATAAGTTTATATCCTGTGTTATGTATAAACATGAAAGTTATGTATGTTATAATAACTTCATTAAGGAGGGTGAAGTGTAATGTCTGTAAGCTTGTAATGTTTGTAGCTCCACACTGGATGTGGATGTATTGTGTACTGCAACTGCATAGTTAATAATAAACAGAACCAGGCAGATTTCCGGAGGCTTCCGAGAGAGCTGCCTGCCATGTTGGAAGTTGTGTGTGCTGTGCTCTGTGAATATATCACAATCGTTACAGGGGGTGATGGGTGGGAATAGAGAGAATGTGTGTGTGTCTTTAATGGAAAAGAAAAGCGTGTAGAGGTAAATTACACTTGGGGTTCATGTGACAGCCATGAAACCATTTCATCAGTTTATAATGTCTTCCAAGTTCCCTTGAGTATGCTACAGTCTTGATAAATGCTGCCAGTCATCAGTTCTGTCTACCACAAGACCTTTTCAGAAATAAATCAGCTGCTCTGCCAATGCTTTTGGGTTAAAATAGAAAATCCCATTGTAATTTGGATGTACACTACATCTCCATTTGGTTTGTGATTCCTCACTGCAGTGAGATTTTGTAGTTTCATTTTACATTGCCAACGAATGTAGTTGTGAGCCTCTACTATTTACTGATCTATAAGTGTCTATATTCTGAGAGATAAGAGCATTCATCGAATGTAGTTATTGTTTCACCCTCTGGGATTCACCACCATCTCGCAGTTCTGTTTATTGATTGAATCTCCGGGCAGCTTCGTAAATTGCTAATTGTACTTTGTACCCCCCAGATGCCACTGCACCTTCTGTTAGTGCAGCGATCCTGCCAGCAGGCTGTTGCAGTGTAATACTGACCATGTTGAAATGACTGGTGGTAGAGTTCTGTCCTGTGTTCACAATCAATTTGCTATGGGTTTTGTGACTCCTCCCATTTTAGCAAATTAGTTATAGAATGATGCACCACAGAAGGAGGCCATTTGGCCCATCACGCCTGTGACAGCTCTTTGAAAGAGTTCTCTAAATTAATTCCACTTCCCCTCTCTTTCCCCATAGCCTTGCAAAATTTTCCCCTTCAAGTATTTATCCAATTCTCTTGTTGAAGTTTTTATTGAATTTGCTTCCACCACCTTTTCAGGCAGTGCATTCCAGATCATCATAACTTGCTGTCTTGAAAAAAAATTCTCATCTCACGTCTGGTTCTTGTGTCCTCTGGTTACTGACCCTACTGCCACTGGAAACAGTTTCTCCTTATCAATCAGAACCTTCATGACTTCTATTAAATCTCCGTATACCCATCTCTACTCCAAGGAGAACAACCCCAACTTCTCTAGTCTCCATGAAACTGAAGTCTTGCATCGCTGCTCCCATTCTTGTAAATTTCCACTGCACCCTCTCTAAGGCCTTGACCTATTTCCTAAAGTGTGGTGCTTCTAATTCAACACAATACTCCAGCTGGGGCCTAACTAACTTGGCCTCAGACTTCTGAGATCTGACATTCATTTAAACATAAAATAAAATTCTATTTCGGAAGTTACTTGCACCATTTGCAAAGCACTTTGAGATCTGCAGTGAAAGGCTGGAAACTCGGGATTATCAGAAGAAAATTCAAGGGGGCAGAACAAGAATGCTTTACTTCAACCACTTACTGAGCCTGAAACTGTAAAGTCATTTAAATGGGAATTGGATAAATATTTGGATGAGAAGAATATACAAGGATATTGGGAAAGGGCAGGAAAATGGAATTTGACCAAATAGTTCCTGTTGATGGGTTGAATGGCACTCTGAACTGTAATTTCTGGTTCTGTGAAAGATTTTAAGTTTTCAGAAGTATCATTACTCATTACGCAGGCCAGTTAAAAGGAATCAGTTACAGCAAGTAATTAAGAAGGCAAATGGAATGTTGGCCTTTATTGCAAAGGGGATCTAAGAGTAGGGAAGTCCTGCTACTCCAGGTGAGACCAAACCTGGAGTACTGTGTACACTTTTGGTCTTATTTAATAAGGGATATAGGAGGCAGTTCCAGAGAAGGTTCATGAGGTTGATTCCTGAGATGATGGGGTTGACTTATGAAGAAAGGTTGAGCAAGGTGGGCCTATACTCATTGGAGTTTAGAAGAATGAGAGGTGATCTATTGAAACAAATAAGATTCTGAGGGGGCTTGACTGGGTAGATGCAGAGAGGATATTTCCCCTTATCGGGGCATAGTTTCAGAATAAGGGGTGTCTCATTTAAAACGGAAATGAGAAGGAATTTATTCTGAGGATCATGAATCCTTGGAATTCTCTACCCCAAAGCGCTGTGGAGGCTAGGTCACTGAATATATTAAGTGGAGATACAGAATTTTGAATGATAAGGGAGTCGATGGTTATGGGCAGGGAAGTGGAGTTGAGGCCGAGATCAGATCAGCCATGATATTGAATGATGGAGCAGGCTTGAGGGGCCAAATGGCCTACTCCTATTATGTTATGTTCTTATGAAATGTTACTTGTAGGTGTAAATATTTGGAAGGTGAAGCGCTTGGTTGTGGATCGTTCCTGTATACTAGTTTCGTTTTTCGGTGTGGGGGGGGGGGGGGGAGATATTTTATACATGGTGTTTTTGGGGTTTATTCTTCAAATAAAGTTTGATTTTAGATGCTCGGGGTATGGCCTAGGCCGAGCAGTTTGCTTTGGACTGCTTTCTATCGCTGCTGATTTATTTTTTATATGTAACAAAAACATAAAATGCCGGAAGCTCTCAGCAGGCCAGACAGCATTTGTAAAGAGAGCAGATAAGTTAATGTTTCAGATGCAGACCCTGCTTCAAAATATACATTTTTTTTGTGTTTTGAGTAATTGCAGTTTTGCAAACAGGGCCAATCACCTTGATAAAACATCAAAGGGGCAGACATTCTCCATTACCCCAGCGTGTCCATTGCAGTTTTGGCAGCTAAATTAGACGCATTATGGTACCTCGCCATGTAAATTAGATTTACAGCTAATGTAAGTTTTTTTTATAAAGCTACATTGCAGTTTATATTTGAAATGGAACTTCAGCCGTGAAAATACCGAGCAGAAAGGCTACTTTCTAATCACTGCCATGTATCCAGACCCACTGGTTGTGATGGTTCTACTTTTCGTTTCATCACAAAGCACAGATTTAAGGTGATTGGCGACGCAAGAATACATTTTTTTACACAGCGAGTGGTTAAGATCTGGAATGCACTGCCTGAAAGGGTGGAGAAGGCAGAGTCCATGTTATCTTTCAAAAGGGAGTTGGATAAGTTTCTGAAGGAAAATAATTTGCAGAGCTACGGGGAAAGGGCAGGGGAGCGGGACTAGCTGAGAGTCGGTATGGACCGAATGGCCGCCTTTTATGCTGTAACCATTCTATGAAAGTGTTTGATATTAATCCTTGATTCACGGGATTTGATATAGTTTTACGATGTTAGGGCAAAAATGATTTCACTGGTTGGATGACTTGTTTGTTCTTGTAGTTTCAAAGCCTTATAACCTGGTTCATACTCTAGAAGTAATGTGGAACAGGGATAGGATTTTAACATTGTTCCCGTGATGGCTTGAGGAAAAGTGCATGCTAAATATTTCTAACTTTAACGTTCTCCCGATCGCAGGTCAGTTGACTGACTTGCTTGGGTCTCCTCAGAGAGCACACACACAGGTGATTGGTTTCATAGCCACCTCTTGTGTGACATTCTTAAAATCAGATCCCTAAAACATCTTGGTCCGTAAACTACAGGGCTATGGACCAATAGCTGGAGATTGGAAGTAGGCTGGATTGCTCTTTTTCGGCTGGCACAGACACGATGCACCAAATAGCTTCCTTTAGTGCTGTAAATTTCTATGATTAAAACATACCCGAGTAGTGTGGAATGGCTTGATTGCTGCAGTGAGAAAAAGCATTCGCTATGCTTTCTGCTCTGTGCTTGCCCTATCAGGGTAGCCTTACGACGACAAACTCCCCATATGGCAGAAGATGGGCAACTGTTGTTCCTTCAATCCACACAGGACAGTATGGGTAAGGTTTTGGCAGAATACTTCTTTGTAATCTTTGACCAAGCGGTGTCTGATGAGCTTTCCCTCGATAGAAAGACTCATCTGTAGGGCCAAGAAGCATCTCAATTTATCCAGCAATAATTTCCCCTATGAAGAGCAAATATCATCTTTCTGCTAACGAGGAATGAGTTTTGTTTTTGATCCTAATTAACAATTTGAATCAGTTATGTTTGACGCTCTCCCTGGTCAGTTATAATGTACTTTACAAGCAAATACTTGATCTGTGCTGGGATCAACCTTTATTTTTCTCCTTTCACTGTCTAACTGAATGTTTACCAAGGCACCAGTGATGGCAGTAGTTGTATCCTCCTAATTGGGGGTGGGAGAGGAAACTTCAAATGGAAAAAGACATAGTTTAAAATGTTCTCCATTAATTCAGTAGTAACTTTCAAAAAAGAATTTCAGATACTTGAAAAGGAAAAATTTGCAGGGTTGTGGGGAAAGAGCTGGGCGCTGGGACGAATTGGATAGCTCTCCCAAATAGCCGGGACAGGCACGATGAGCTGAGTGACCTCCTTCTGTGCTGTAAGTGTCAGTGTCAGCTGTGGCTCAGTGGTAGCACTCTTGCCTCTGAGTCAGAAGGTTGTGAGTTCAAGTCCCACTCCAGGGACTTGAGCACATGCATCTAGGCTGACATTCCAGTGCAGTGCAGTGCTGAGGGAGTGCTGCGCTGTCGGAGGAGCCATCTTTCAGATAAGACGTTAAAACGAGGCCCCGTCTGCGCGCTCAAGTGGACCTAAAAGATCCATGGCACCATTTCGAAGAGGAGCAGGGGAATTATCCTCTGTGCCTTGGAGAATCGTCATCATCATAGGCAGTCCCTCGGAATCGAGAAAGACTGCTTCCACTCAAAATGAATCCTTAGGTGGCTGAACAGTCCACTACGAGAACCACAGGTGGGACAGATAGTCATTGAGGGAAAGGGTGCCTGCGCTTGGTTTCTGCATGCTCTCGGTGATGAGACTTGAGGTGCTCACCGCCCTCCTGGATGCGATTCCTCCACTTAGGGCGGTCTTTGGTCAGGGACTCCCAGGTGTCAGTGGGGATGTTGCACTTTATCAGGGAGGCTTTGAGTGTGTCCTTGTAACGTTTCCTCTGCCTACTTTTGGCTTGTTTGCCATGAAGGAGTTCAGAGTAGAGCGCTTGCTTTGGGAGTCCCGTGTCTGGTATGTGAACAATGTGGCCTGCCCAGCGGAGCTGATCAAGTATGTTCAATGCTGGGGATCTTGGCCTGTTCGAGGATGCTAATGTTGGTGCGTTTGTCCTCCAGGGGATTTGCAGGATTTTGCGGAGACATCATTGGTGATATTTCTCCAGCGACCTGAGATGTCTACTGTACATGGCCCATGTCTCTGGGCCATACAGGAGAGCGGGTATTACTACAGCCCTGTAGACCATGAACTTGGTGGAAGATTTGAGGGACTGGTTTTCAAGCACTTTTCCTCAGGCAGCCAAAGGCTGCACTGGAGGTGGTGTTGAAGTCATCAATGTCTGCTCTTGTTGATGAGAGGTTCCCGAGGTCCACATTGTCCAGGGCCACGCCGTGGACTTTGATGACTGGGGGGCAGTGCTGTGTGGCGGGGACAGGTTGGTGGAGGACCTTCGTCTTTCGGATGTTTTGTGTAAGGCTCATGCTTTCGTACGCCTCAGTGAATATGTTGACTATGACTTGGAGTTCAGTCTCGATGTGCGCAGACGCAGGCGTCGTCCGCATACTGTAGCTCGATGACAGAGGTTGGGGTGGCCTTGGACCTGGCCAGGAGCCGACAAAAGTTGAAAAGCTTCCCACTGGTTCTGTAGTTTAGTTCCACTCCGGCGGGGAACTTGTTGACTATGAGGTGGAGCATGGCAGTGAAGAAGATTGAGAAGATGGTTGGCCTCAATCAAGATAACAAAAAAACAGATTATCTGGCCTTGCTGTTTGTGGGAGCTTCGCGTTTCCTACATTACAACAGAGTGACTGCACTCCAAAGGTCCAGTACTTCATTGGCTGTAAAGTGCTTTGAGACATCCGATGGTCGTGAAAGCTGCTATATAAATCCAAATCTTTCTTTAAGATGCTATGATCGCTTTTACATAAGCCGCTCTAGATTGATAGCTTTTAACCTGCTGATTTTAAATTGACATGCAAGAGCAAAAGATTTGGTTAGTTGTGAGGAGGAAAGAGAAGCACAGAGCATATTTGGAACACATGGGAACCTGATTGGTCTGCAGCAGTTACTGATTATGCCAAGAGCTTTGAGTGGTGTGTAATTGCACGATCTCTGGGATTGTGGTGGAGGAGATTTATACTTCATTTGCTGAGATGGATAACCATATTTCAGTGCAGCATTGCTTTCCTTTGAACCAGTATCAACATTTGCTTTCCACTACACTAACCGTATTACAATATTTTCCACAAATATGCTGCCTTCTATAAAGATGTCAACATATAGTAACATGAAAAAATGATTGTGTTCCTGGTGTTTTACTGTAACTCCAATCTATAGAGCCATTTCCAAAAGCTTATCTTCACCTTGATCGAGTCTAAAATGAGCATGCTTGTTCTAAAATGCAAATTGCTATTTTCTATTCCAAAGAGCCTTGATGTTGAAGTGACCACTTTTTGAGGGTGATTGGCCAATGATTTGAATTATTAGTTTCATGATCAAGGAAGGTCAAGCATCCAGAATCTTCATCCAGTTGAGTCTGAGACGACCCAGACAGGTTGATCACCAGGATTCCCTTCAGAGCCGTTTGCTGAGGCGCCATAGCAACTCTGAGGGCAACATCTTGAAACTTGTCTACGTAGAGAAGGGAAAGGGATGGAAGGACAGTGCTGCAGGAGATTTTTAAGACAGTATTGTATATACACAGTACTTCCTCCAAGGCATTTATTCTATTATTTAAAAAAGGACTATTTTTCTATCAAACAACATCTGCAATTCTGGTGAAGGATCTGCCAAGGTGACTCTGGGAGAAGAATACAAACATTTGACAAAACATTGAATAGGTAGTAATTTGCAATCCGATTGAAATGTTGATGTGTATAGACCAGTGGAATACATATGATTCTATTGCATAGAATATACAGTGCAGAAACGGGCCATTCGGTCCAACCAGTCCAGGCCGGCGTTTATGCTCCACTCGAGCCTCCTCCTGTCTTTCCTCATCGAAATCTATCAGCGTAACCCTCTATTCCCTTCTCCCTCATATGCTTGCCTCGCCTCTCCTTAAATGCATCTATACTATTTGCATTGACCACTCCCTGTGGTAGCGAGTTCCACATTCTCACCACTCTTTGGGTAAAGAAGTTTCTTCTGAATTCCTTCTTTGATTTCTTGGTGACTATTTGATATTGATGGTCTTTAGTTATGCTCTTCCCCACAAGTGGAAACATTCTCTCTCTATCCACTGGATCAAAACCTTTCATAATTTTAAAGACCTCAAGTAGGTCACCCCTCAGCCTTTTTTCTAGAGAAAAGAGACCCAGCCTTTTCACCCTTTCCAGATAGGTATACCATCGCACTTCTAGTATCATCCTTTTAAATCTTCTCTGCGCCCTCTCCAGTGCGCCTCTCTCTTTATAATATGGCTACCAGAACTGAACACAGTACTCAGTGTGGTCTAACCAAGGATCAATACAGGTTTAGCATAACTTCCCTACTTTTCAATTCTTTACCTGTAGAAATAAACCCTAGTGCATGGTTTGCTTTTTTTTAATGGCCTTGCTAACCTGTGTCGCAATACAAGTCCGAGGAAGTGATACTGACACTCAGTTAGTCATTGAAGGAAGTGTGTATGGAGCTTGTGTCCGTTGTGATCACCATGATGATCTGCTGACAGCCTTCTCTGAATCAGTTCCACTAACGAGGATAACTTTAGATGTTTTATTCTATGTAATGGCTTGGGAACCGAATCTATTCTGATTAACGAAAGTAAAATTGTGATCCATGGTTTATTGCTAGTGTTGGCCAGTCTGCCAGTGAGGATTTGGAAAGACTGGTGAGTCATGTAAATTGGACCTAACAAGTTAAATACGGAATTTTCAATTTTCATCAGACACTTATTCGAGGAAACAGGATGTATTTTAGGACCAAGTATTTGACAATTCCTGTCTTTCTTTTTTGATTCTGGCAGTTGACCTGTCGGGGCAGAGACCAATGCTATAAATAAAATATTTCCACCAAATATTCTTTTAAAAACCGAGGGAGAGCAGATGAGAGTTGAGCATATGATGAATGTTGGGTCACCAGTGGACAAACTTCCTGAGTTTATTTGAGCATCCAATGTTGTTTATTGACAGTTACATTTAGTTCGCGAATTGCGAACACCATTAATCTGATCATTGAGATTTGTGGATTTTTTTTTTTCGTGGGAAAGAGTCCAGAGGAGCAATTAACCAGTCTACAGTTTGACTCGAGTAGAAAATACTATATAACCCTTAGCTTGCATGGTGTATTTAGTCAATGTGTAACAGGTACAAGTTTTTCCATCCCACATTTGGAAAATTTCCATAAACAACCCTCATCTCCTCACTCACCCTCACCATTCACCACAAATGAAGCAAAAAGCACAGTAATATCACCAATGCCTGACTGGATAGCCCCACTCTCTAACCAACACGGGTTATGGGAGGTAAGGTAGTGCACCAGGTGCTCACCTGTATTTAGAGGGTTAGAGTTGCCATACTTGGATGATTTTTGACTTTTCACCTGCCTGAACGTTTTCCACGTAAACCTTGCATTCATTAGTAAAATGTCTTGCCATTGACTTTCCATCTGGTGTGAGGTAACATTTACAAACATGTATGGTGCAGAGACCACTTCAGATCACGGTGTCGCTGGTTATATTGATTGATTATTGGAGGGTAATGAGCATTTCGTGTGTTTTTAAAAAAAAAAACATTGCAATTAATCTGGGAGTAGCTACCGTTCAGTGTCTGATCTAAAGCTGCGTTACTCTTCGGGGAGGGAAATGTTCATTTGCTGCACAGCTTCATTTAATCAGATATTTCATTATTCCACTTACTTTTTCTATAGCTACATTTTTATTACATTCCAATAAGTGATTTTTTTTTTGGGGGGGGGGAGCTTTTAAAATCACCAGCAGAAAGATCAAAAGGAAAATGTCAGGGAATGCAATTCAACAAATCTCTTCCTTACCCATACGATGGGCAGATTTTACAATGATATCGCAATTACCAAAGTTCACTTTTTAAAAAAAAACCTAAAGAAATAAATTGAGGAAAATAAGTTGTGCTGTGCGAATCTGGAAAATCTTCCCTTCTCTCTTGCCCTCCCACCTCCGACGTTGGAATTCGATCTATATTAGCAGAATCCGATCGACATCAGCATTTGTGTGATGAGTAGGGAGGCAGCTAAATTACCTCCCTGCAATTCATCACTTCCTAAGTATGCTCCAATCAATACAAACAGAGCCCACTGCAAAATGTTAACTACTGAGCAGTCTGAGAGCTTGGGTTGTAATATTTTATTTATTAACTTGAAGTTGGTAGTAATCTGTATTATTTTATCTTCATAGGTGCTGGAGAATCGGGGAAAAGCACAATTGTGAAACAGATGAAGTAAGTGTACTATACTTGATGTTTTGAAGCGTGTGCACTGACTGTCCACGAACAGTCTGCTGTGCCCCTCTGTCGAACACAGTCCGATTTGTCACCTTCAATAGCGGTGTGATTTGTTGCAACATAGTCTTGATGTGCCCCTCACTTAACATATGATGGATTTGCCTGTGATCCTCACTATAATGCTCTAAGTATCACTTCAACATAACATAAGAAATAGGAGCCGGAGTCGGCCATTTGGCCCCTTGAGTCTGCGCCGCCATTCAGCAAGATCATGGCTGATGATTTACCTCAACTCCACCTTCCCGCACTATCCCCATATCCCCATATCCCTTAATTCCCTTTGTTCCCAAAAACCTATCTACCCCTGCCTTGAATATACTCAATGACTGAGCATCCACAGCTCTCTGGAGTTGGGAATTCCAAAGATTCACAGGCCTTTGAGTTAAGAAATTTCTCCTCCTCTCAGTGCTGAATGGCCGACCCTTTATTTTGAGACTGTGACCCCGTGTTCTAGATTGCCCAGCCAGGGAAAATATCATCTCAGCATTAACCCTGTCAAGCCATTAAAATGTTTATATATTTCAATTAGATCACCTCTCATTCTTCTAAACTCTAGTGAATATAGGCCTCGTATACTAAAGGCCACAAGCATGCCTTGGAAAAATTGCAGTATCACACGGGACGTGTTCTATTTGAAATAGGGATGAGGGGAAGAGGCAGAGAGGGGCCTTAAAGGGTGTTTTTGAAAGATTAGGGACAACTTAGTGCTATTTCATGTGCTATGCCTTATTTCAGAGTACTTGAGGTTGAGAGTCAATGTCAATAGTGGAAAAATCATCCATTCCCAAACATTGAGATCCCTCACTTGAATCGGAGCAACTTGAATTGCCAGCTCCTGCTTGATAAATTGGGATATATTTCTTTTTAAAATTACATAATCGAGCTGTATTTCCTAAATGAATATTTAAAGGCTACACGTTAAAGCTCTCCTTTTCTCCAGTATTCCTGTGAAGCCGCTGAGATGAAAAGCAAAATTACATGGCTAACATTTAAAAAATAAATGCTCAAACTTCTGAATCGTGGATCTCGCCATGTCGCTCAATGTACATATATTTTGGTTTGAATTGAGCAGCTGTAATATACCTTGGGCGAAAGATGACAATTGCAGCAGGATCAGAGACTTAATGAATGAGAGAGAAGTTTAGGAGGAGGAACGAGGCACAAAGGTTTATGCACCTTACTTTTCTCTCGAGCTGTGGTGTGACACAGGTGATGGAGTAACATGGGTTTGAAGGATTTATTTTTTGGATTCCATAGGATTATCCACGAAGATGGGTACTCAGAAGAAGAATGCAGACAGTACAAAGCTGTGGTATACAGTAACACCATCCAATCCATCATGGCCATCATCAAAGCTATGGGAAACCTGAAGATAGACTTTGGAGAGTCTGGCAGAGCAGTAAGTCAAATCAGTGGTCTATCTTGGTGGAATTTTCTTGTAAACTACTCTATTTTTGATAAATGTGCAGTAATGACAATGCAAAACTAGAATGCTCATTCTGTGTGTGACTCTGTTAAGATTCTGAACACTTGCTGAGAAACTGAAATATTAACATGGTTAAGCTTATTGTCCTGCTTTCTTTCTTTTATCTCCCTCTTTCTCTCCTTTCTTTCTCTCTCCTTCTTTACTACTTCATTTTACCCTTTCATTTCTCTCTTCCTTCAAAGAAAATATATTGCTGTCTCCTCCCTCCCCACATCTTCACTTGCTGGCCAGGAACTGGGAGATGTTAACACTTGGAGTGCACTCACTATGGTGTAGAGCATTACAGTGTGTGCGCTTTTGGCTATGATGACCCTTTGTGCAAGTTTCCCATCTCAGCAGTGCTGTCAGAGGTGCCAAGCAGAGCCTATGGAGGAGATAACATTGGCTGATGCCTGGGAATGGCTCCTGTTGATCAGACTTTTCAGTCAGCATGATCTGTGGGTTGGGAAACCACGGATTTGGAGAAAATTAAAGCATATGCCAAATTTATTTTTGTAGAGATAATACAAGTGGAAGCCATTAAGGTAATAAAATCACTGCTTTAAGATTTGGTTGAATTATGTAAATGATCCCAATCTTTTACAGTTGTGATGATTTTGCAGATTTCATCCTAACTTAAAAAGTTTGGTTATCCAACTTTCAAAGCCTGCAATTACATTCAGATGTAAATACTGCAAATAATGTGAAGTTCGTCTTTCAGTGATATGCAAAAATACTTGTAACTATAGACATTGGGGGGGAAAAAAAGCCCTTTAACTTATCAGCTTATGAATCTGCAGTTATCATTGTTATGGAGCATTCAGGCATGAAAGAATACTGTAAGATTCAAAATATAAGATGTACATCTGTTGAGAGTAGGTAACACACTTGATAGAGGGATAGCTTTTGTGTTTTGCTTTGCTGTCGCTATCACTCTCTGGGTGTCTTATGCACAATATTCGCTGACTGAACCGTGCTTAATGAGATTTTCCCCATTGCTTAAAATGAAGTATGATGTGGACACTCTTCAGTGCATTTTTGTGATGGACAAGAATAAGGCCACACTAGTTTTTGGAGAGGCATGCAATACACCAGCCCCCTGGTTTACTGTCCACCCAGTGTTCTCCACCAGACATTGAGCAGACTCAGAGCGCTCATGTTTGGCAACAAAAGCACAGAAATGTGGGAACCTGCTATCAATAAGCAAGGCAAGTTGAGCAGTTTCTATTTCGAAGTGCAGACAGCTGAGGAATGCTGCCTTTGCTAATCGGTAAAAGCATCCTTTAACTTTCTTCTGTGCCCCGATGCTAGAAGGCATTGTTAATGGCTCCCTTTGTTCAGGCCCATTTCAAAACTGTCATCATCATCCCATACTGCAAAACCTGCCCTCAACCCATCTGGCATCCCTAATCATCATGCTATCTCTAATCTCCCTTTCCTCTCGAAGGTCTTCACTTATGTTGTTGCCACACAGCTTTTTTGGCTTCTTTCTGCTCCCCACCCCCCTCCCCCCAAAACACAGTTTGATTAATTTCAGATGATCATCTCCTCTGCATAACAGCACTGAGACAGCCTTGGCAAAAGATATGACTGATATCCTCTGACTGTGGTGTGTTCTTGCTTGTCCTTCTTGACCTGCGCTTATGGTCCCACTCCTAGATGTCCAAATGCAGCCAGTGCTTCTCCAGCAGCGGATTTTCTTCAAAACTCTGCAAATTCACCTCCAGAGCCTCCCAAGAACGCATCCTTTTCTCTACTTGGTGACGCTAACTATAGAGACAGGGTCGACTTTGGTCTGTTCACAGTAACTGCTCATGTGTACTGCTCTGCCATGTCCATTGATTTGATGACCAGCTCTGCGCTGTCAGGCTACATGACATTAAGTCATGGCTAAATCAAACTTTCCACCAGCTGAACATCATGACAACGCAAAACATTTTTTTTCAGCCTCCACCATAAACTCCACACCATTGCCACTGACCTCGTTCCTCTCCCCAGTCATTCATTCAGGCTGAACCAGATCACACACAATTTTGGCATCCTGTTCAATCCAGAGCTGAGCTCCAAATCCCACATCATATCGAAGACTGCTTACTTTCACCTCCACAGCATTACCCATTTCTGTTTCTATCTCTGCTTTACACCACTGGAAACATTATCCATCTTTTTGCCACTTCTAGATTCGATTTCCCCAATGATACCCTTGTAGGCCACTCGTTTCCATAAACATAAACTTGTTCAAAACTCAACTGGCTGTATCCTGTTGTCCATCATCTCTCTCTTTGTTGACTTATGTTGGCTTTACGTACCCTGTCTTTTTGACCAAGCTTTTGGCCAGCTCTCCTAACACTTCCACCACAGCTGAGCTCTTGTTTCCATGGAACATTTTCTACAATAAAACCACCAAATAAATTCTGTTCATTGTTACAGTTGAGTTAAACTCCATTACTCTTGTATCTTCTATAACTGTAGAGTGGGATTGAGAGAGGCCTGAAAAAGGTCTTACTCTGGCAGCTGGACAAGTTATTTTAAAGGGGGGAAAAAATACGTTTTGTTGCAATGAATTCTTTAATTGAGTGTTGCCTTGTATTTTATTTCAAGTTTTTTTTTCACCCTCCAGTCCTTGATGGGATTTCCTTCGTGCCCACTTCACCCAAGAGCTCCGATGTCCTGCTCCCAGGCTTCAACATGTGCCTCTACTGTTGTAGCCACTAAGTATGCAGGACAATCCAGTGGCTATTTTTCTATCCCTTCAGTGCTTTTCCTTTTCCTACAGCACTGCACTGGTAGACCATGAGTGCAAGCCAATGTCTAATATCAGCTGGAACTCCAGGGTACTTGTCCAAAAGAAATAATGGATAATTTTGATACAAACAATATTACAGGTGTTAAAATGAATCTCTTTGAAGCAGCAATACTGATGGTAAAGTGTAATAACTCGCACTTAATTACAAGAGTTCTGAAGTACAGGCTCCAACATGTATCCTGTCTAAGATCAAGATTTATAAAAACATAGCTTAACTCACAATTAAACTTTGGCACATTATATGATGACTTAATACCTAGAAATCCTTACAGCTTCCCTGGTGGCTCAAGTGTTTAGCTAAGCTCGCCAGACAAGAAGGTCCCAGATTTGACCTGCAGTCTGTGCTTTTTTTTCAAATTATTCGTTCGAGATGTGGGTGTCGCTAGCAAAGCCAGCATTTATTGCCCATCCCTAATTGCCCTTGAGAAGGTGGTGGTGAGCCGCCGTCTTGAACCGCTGCAGTCCATGTGGTGAAGGTCCTCCCACCATCTGTGCGAGTTAACTAATCTTAGCTGGGCAGGAGTTGGGCCTGCTGACACTCACTGGAATAAGCCAGGTTGGCAAGGTACCAGAGTATCACCAATACCTATTGTGTCCCCAACAAGAAATTGGTGCCTTCAGGACAGTGGGGGAGGGAACTTTGCAATTCTTTTATAACCAGTAGCTGCCTTCTCGCCATCTTGCTTTGTTCTGTCATATTTCAAGATGGTTCAACTATACCTTTCTGTAATGGAAAACTAGGATATTTGGGGACACCCTCGGCTCGGACATGGTTTAAGTGAACAGCTGTTTTTCCACCTTTTTAAAAAATCAAATCTCAAGATTGTAGGATGAAATAAGAGTAAATTTTCTATTGCACAATTCTTCTGTAATTAATTCAAATCTAAATTTCATTACAGCAGAGCAAAATAGATTCAGCATTTTATATTTCAATTTTGCTGTGCTTCAGAGAATGCCTGATTGAATCTTGCACAAGCTACGGATGGTTCTGAAATTCTTGATGCAGAGATTACTCAGTTCACTCTGGTGACGAGCTGTTAATGAAAAGATTAGAAGGGGTATTTCAGTTTCTTCTGCACAGCTGTTGATTAAAGTGATCTGCATTGTTACACATATGGTGAATCGGGTTTCCATCGTACTTTTGTCTTAAGCCCTGTGCAGAAATTCCTTCAGGGTGCATGCAGTCATTACTGCAAATATTCAAGATAATTAAGGATGAAGGTGGTCATTCAGCCCATCTTGATCTCATCCGTCAAGAAACATCTTGCAGCCCCCCACACCGCCATTGCAGCATCCAGTCTTAAATGATCCAAGGTTTTCACCTCCATTACTCTATCCAATCCTTGTGGTCATTCTGTTTGAAGGAGAATGCCTTGATATTCGTCCTAAATTTGCCTTTTGTCCTGTACTGGAAATTTAGTTTAAAGTAATTTTCCAGGTTTACCTTTCCCATATGCTGAACTATCTTGGATACCTCTTTTTTTTTTTCCAGACTGAAATGTCCAATTTTTGCAGTTTATCATAACTCAGATCTCTGACACCAGGGATCAGCCTCGAACACTTCTCTGCGCTGCCTCCAGCACTTGATTTACCTCCCTTGTGTCTTGGTGTCCACAACTGGACACGCTACTCTTAAGAATAGTTTGATCGTGACTTTACCTGACTTGTACTCTACTCATTTAGATATTTCATTCAACATTGTGTTGGCTTTGTTGATTGCTGCTCTGTATTGATTGGACTTGTTTAGCATTGAATCTAGTAAGACTCCTTGGTGTCTCTCTGCTTCATCCTTCGATATCTCAACATTATTGATGGGGTGTGTGTTGCCTATTTCTCCTTCCTATATCCAGTACTCTACAATTGTCCGCATATAATTTGAGCTGCCCGATTACTACCCACACATTTGTTTTATCAAACTTGTTCTGTAATTTTTTTATTCCATGGCCTGTTCCAGTTTGGTATCATCAGCAAATTTGATCACTTGACTTTGAGTTTAGGTCAATTATGTAAATGAGAAGCCATGGTGGTCTCAATACTGATTCTGATTGGGCTTTTTGTTGGGAGAAACCTCTTGACTAATTGTACAAATCAAATTGGTCAGGGTAGCCTTGAGCAAGAGTTCATAGTGCATAAGGGATAGGTTCCTTGAGCAGTATGTAACAACCAACCAGGGAGCAGGCTATCTTGGATCTGGTCCTGTTTAATGAGACAGGATTAATAAGCAATCTCCTCGTAAAGAATCCCCTTGGAATGAGTTGAGTGGTCATAGCATGGTTGAATTTCAAATTCAGATGGAGGATGAGAAAGTTGGATCTCAAACCAGCTTACTAAGCTTAAATGAAGGAGACTGAGGGCAGAGTTGGCTAAAGTGGACAAGCAAAATAGATTAAAGTGCAGGGTGGTTGATGAACAGTGGTGTACATTTAAGGAGATATTTCACAACTCAAAAAATATATTCCAGTGAGCAGAAAAGGGTGTAAAAGAAAAGATAGCCATCCATGGCTAACTAAAGAAATAAAGAATGGTATCCAATTAAAAACAAGGGCCTACAAAGTGACCAAAACTATTGGGAGGCCAGAAGATTGGGAAGCTTTTAAAAGTCAGCAAAGAATGCCTCAAAAAATGATTCAGAAAGGGAAGATAGACAATGAAAGTAAACTAGCACGAAATATAAAAACAGATAGCAAGAGTTTCTCTCGGTATATAAAAAGGAAAAGAGTGGCTAAAGTAAATGTTTAGTCCCTTACAGGATGAGACCGGGGAATTAGTAATGGGGAACATGGAGATGGCAGAAACTCTGAACAACTGTTTTGTATCAATCTTTACAGTAGGGGACACAAACAATATCCCAACAGTGGATAGTCAAGGGGCTATGGGGGGGCGGGGAAGAACTTAATATAATCAAAATCACTGAGGAGGCGATACTCAGTAAGATAATGGGACTAAAGGTGGATAAATCCCTTGGATCTGATGGCTTGCATTCTAGGATCTTAAGAGCAGTAGTAGCAGGGATAATGGATGCATTGTTTGTAATTTACCAAAATTCCCTGGTTTCTGGGGAGGTCCCAGCAGATTGGGAAACTGCAAATGTAACGCCCCTATTGAAAAACGAAGACAGACTAAAAGCAGGAAACTATAGACCAGTTAGCCAAACATCTGTGGTTGGGAAAATGTTGGAGAACATTATTGAAGAAGCAGTAGCAGGACATTTGGAAAAGCATAATTCGGTCAGGCAGAGTCAGCATGGATTTATGAAGGGGAAGTCATGTTTGACAAATTTGTTGGAATTCTTTGAGGATGTAACAAACAGGGTGGATCAAGGGGAACCAGTGGATGTGGTGTATTTGGACTTCCAGAAGGCAAATTTGACAAGGTGCCACATAAAAGGTTACTGCACAAGATAAACATTCACGGGATTGTGGGTAATATCTTAGCATGGATAGATGATTGGCTAACAGAAAACAGAGAGTAGGGATAAATGGTTCATTCTCTGGTTGGCAACCAGTAACTAGTGGGGTGCAGCACGGATCAGTGCTGGGACCCCAACTATTTACAGTCTATATATTAACGACTTGGAAGAAGGGACTGAGTGTAACATAGCCAAGTTTGCTGACAATACAAAGATGGGAGGAAAAGCAAAGTGAGAGGAGGACACACAAAATCTGCAGAAGACATAGACAGGCTAAATGAGTCGGCAAAAATTTGGCAAATGGAGTATAATGGAAAGTGTGAGGTCATGCACTTTGGCAGAAAAAAAATCAAAGAGCAAGTTATTTTTTAAATGGAGAAAAATTGCAAAGTGCTGTTGTACAGCAGGACCTGGGGGTACTTGTGTATGAAACTCTCAAGTTTCGTATGCAGGTACAAGTGATCAGGAAGGCCAATGGAATCTTGGCCTTTATTGCAAAGGGGATCGAGAATAAAAGCAGGGAAGTCTTGCTACAATTATATAGGGTATTGGTGAGGCCACACCTGGAATACTGCGTACAGTTTTGGTTTCCATATTTAAGAGAGGATATACTTGCTTTGGAGGCAATTCAGAGAAGGTTCACCAGGTTGATTCCGGAGATGACAGGGATGACTTATGAGGAAAGGTTGAGTAGGTAAGGCCTCTACTCATTGGAATTCAGAAGAATGAGAGGTGATTTTATCGAAACGTTTAGGATTATGAGGGTGCTTGACAAGGTAGATGCAGAGAGGATGTTTCCACTGATGGAGAGTAGAACTAGAGGACATGATCTTAGAATAAGGGGCTGCCCATTTAAAACTGAGATGAGGAGAAATTTCTTCTCTGAGGGTTGTAAATCTGTGGAATTCGCTTCCTCAGAGAGCTGTGGAAGCCAGGATATTGAATAAATTTGCGATAGACAGACAGTTTCTGAACCGATGAGGTATTAAGGGGTTATGGGGAGCGGGCAGGGAAGTGGACCTGAATCCATGATCGGATCAGCCATGATCGTATTAAATGGCGGAGCAGGCTCGAGGGGCCATCTCCTGCTCCTATTTCTTATGTTCTAATAGTCTGTGTTGCATGCTATTGGATCAGAATTTGGGAATGGTTTCTTTTGGAATGGGTGATGAATTAGATGCTGAATTAAGTGGTAATTTGTTTTATTTGAACCACATTGTGCTGATGACGTTAATGGTTGTCACTTAGATATCTGGTTTATATCAGTTTTCTTTTACACTCCCCTGAGGGCATCAACAGAATTATGGATAAAACATTTATTCCAATGAACAAAATTGTTTGAAATCTGGCTTACTTAATGTAGTATGATTTTTTTATATCAGATAGTTTAGAGGGATTGCATTTGATTCTTATCGTGGCTTTTTAAAGCATTCCTAAATAATTTTCCACATCTACTGAGAAACAATGCAGAAGTCAAGTGATTCACTAAAAAGCAAAACACAAGTGCAGCTGGCTAGAATTTGTACAGAAGCTGCACCAAACAGGATTCATAAGGGAAATTATTTTAACAGTTCAGTCATTACCCACATTAAATGCTGACCACTTAACCTTATGTCTGCCTTGTTAGTTATTTCCTACCCTTTCCAGTTGTGCTGCTTCCAGTGCAGCGTCACACTGCTACTGCAGATTAGATTCATTTGTACTTCATGACTTCTGGACAGCAGCAACAATGATTCTTGGCCCCTCATTCTAATTGGACCAAACTCTTGGTAAAATTCCTAGGAACTGAGTCTAATTTGATATTTGTAATGTTCCTTGGGTTGTTCAGAATCCTTCCCATAAATTCTTGAGGGCTGAGCAACCCAGAACTAGGAACAGTACAGTCCTAACTTCCTCCCATTGGGCCCAAGTTTCCACACGATAAAAAAACTGGCGCCCCTCCGAGCTGGGCGCCCGTTTTTCGCACCTAAAACGGCGCCTAAAAAAAAAAATATCACAATTCTGGAGCGTTCTGCAGCTCCTTGTCTGCCTGGCGCGGCGCCCGGGGGGCGGAGCCTACACTCGCGCTGATTTTGTAAGTGGGAGGGGGCGGGTACTATTTAAATTAGTTTTTTTCCTGCCGGCAACACTGCGCATACGCGTTGGAGCATTCGCGCATGCTCAGTGTGAAAAAAACATTGGCACTCGGCCATTTTTGTAGTTCTTTGTAGCTGTTTAATTTTTGAACATTTTTTTAATAAAAGCACATTGCCATCAGCACTTGCAGCCTTCTCACTGTCTCCTCCTCCCCCCCCCCCCCCCCCCGGCGGGCAGAACGGGTGCCTCCTCCTCCCTCCCCCCCCCCCCCCCCCCCCCCCCGCGGGCAGAACGGGCGCCTCCTACCCCCCCCCCCCGGCGGGCAGAACGGGTGCCTCAGGCTGACTGCAGAATTCTCCGTGCCTGAAGCGCTTTCACACAGGTCGGAAGATGGTTTATTTAATCTTTTCTTTGCTTATAAATGTTTATTCAGGTTGGATTTATTTGTATAATATTTGTAGAAGTATAAATAAGGATTTATTGTAGAATTTAATGAGTTCCCTTCCCCCCCCCCCCCCAACCTCGTTCTGGACGCCTAATTTGTAACCTGCGCCTGATTTTTTTAATGTGTAGAACAGGTTTTTTCAGTTCTACAAAAATCTTCATTTGCTCCATTCTACTTTAGTTTGGAGTACGTTTTCACTGTGGAAACTTTGAAATCAGGCGTCAGTGGCCGGACACGCCCCCTTTTGAAGAAAGAATTCTGTTCCAAAGTAGAACTGCTCTACCTGACTAGAACTGCAGAAAAAAAAATGTGGAGAATTGTGATTTCTAAGATAGTCCGTTCTCCACCAGTTGCTCCTAAAAAATCAGGCGCAAATCATGTGGAAACTTGGGCCCATTGAGTGGAGAATTCTGTAATTGAGGTTCCCTGATCCCATTCTGAATATGATAAAAATTGCCTGTGCAACACCTCATTCCATGGTTGAATCTCGGTGGGCAAAAAATAAGGAATGGTACAGTATTTGCCAACATTTTTGCAGACCAGTCCCTTTTAAAACAAAGGGCATGTGGCCTTGTTCAAATCAAGGCTTCCCATCACAAATGTAGTGCCAGTTTTAGGAGTTTTACAAATGTTTTGTTGAGAAGTCTCTCTGGTTTCAGCCTTTCAGATGTGACAGCTGGGGAAACTATTATGAAGAATGCAGTAAGCGTGACGAGTTGATAAAGCAGAATTCAGTGGTTGAATTGTAACATGTTGACACACCCTAGGTTAAATGCTTGCTGCTTATCAGCTTACAAAATAATTTAAAAAAAAACGAAGCTGCTGGAAAGATGAAATAATGTCATAAAGAGCTGGAACTAGACAGTCAGCCTGTGAAAGGAAAAGATGGGTTACGATGTTTTGGGTGTGTGCCCTTGATCAGGACTCAACTTTTCAGCTTCCCTGCATTGCTTGAAATACTTGAGACTTACATTTACACAGCGCCTGTCACAACCACCAGATGTCCCAAAGTGCTTTACAGCCAGTGAAGTACTTTTGGAGTGTAGTCACTGTTGTAATGTAGGAAACACAGAACCCAATTTGCGCTCAGCAAGCTCCCACAAACAGCAATGTGATAATGACCAGATGTTGCCCCTGGGCCCTCGCCTCTTCTGGGTCCCGAACTCACGCCTCTCCTGATCCCCGATCACGTCGCTGTACAAACTCTCGCTGCTCCTTTGACATGACCTCACCGCTCCTCTGCTGCTTGCCACCTCTCTTGCTGTGCCTGCCCACCCAATAACACTGGGAGTAGATGTACAATGAACGTGCACAGCACACAGTCCCAGTGCAGGGCAGTGTCATCCTGTGAGTGTGACTTGCAGTCCGACTATAGAATGTCACCTTGTGACCCTGGGAGTGGATGCACAGTGAGAAAGGGCCAGCCCACACTGCGATATGTGTGCCCACTAGGTCCGTGAGCAGAGCTGGTTTCCCATTGTCTTGATTAATTCTTGCCACTGGAACAAGACCTAGCTCGGTCAAGCCCGTGTGGTGGCTGGTGTGCAATGGCCACCTTCCACCCTTCAATATGTCCTTCATTGAAACACCTGTGAACTCATCCCTTTTTGGTGTGAAGGCAGGTCATCCTTGATACGAGGGACCACCTAAGAAGAAGAATAATAATGAGCAGATAATCTGTTTTTGTAGGATGTTGATTGAGAGATAAATATTGGCCAGGAGATAAACTCCCTTGCTTCTCTTCGAAATAGTGTCATGGGATCTTTTACGTCTCCCTGAGAGCAGATGGGGGCCTGGTTAACATTTCAACCGAAAGACAGCACCTCAGACAGTGTGGCACTTACTCAGCTCTGCAGTGGAGTGTCAACCTGGATTTCTTGTGCTCAAGTCCCTGAAGTGGGACTTGAACCCACAACCTTCTGACTCCGAGGCGGGAGTGCTACCCACTCAGCCACAGCTGACACTTGGGTCATTTTTTCCCTCTGGCATCTGCAGTAACTGGAATAAGCAGACATTTCCTAATTTGTGATCTTATATTATAGTGATCCTGATGGAAGAGGGCATTTTTTTAGTGAAGTGGATTCATACCACCACCATTATTAGATTCAGATCTAGAGAGTGACATGTTGCAAGTCTCTCTCTTGGCTTTTGGAATCCTAAGTGAAATCAGTTTGAACAATCTCAACATAGTTTCTGGAGAGAATGGGCCCTAGCATAAAACCACTTCTAATTGAAAGGTCATAAGTGTTGTGTATGTATAATATAAATATACTCGTACACAATGTACAGTTACATAAGACTACTGGATGTATCTTCACACTGTATACACTATGCTTGTACCACCAGAGGGTGCAACTGGTGGAGACCTAGGGGTCACCTGTACACGACAGGTAACCAGGTATAAAAGGGAGTTCACCATGCTGTACCCTCATTCAGGAGCTGTAATAAATGGACTAAGGTCACCACAGTTCAAGTACAATACCTTGCCTCGTGGAGTCATTACTAGAGTGCTTACAGACACAATGATAGCTGGTGTGAAATGCAGAACATTGCACTGGTGCAGGAAACACCAGATATTTTGGACGAAAGCAGAGTGTTGAAAGTAGGCAGGACTTTATTCTCCAACTGGTTGTGCTGTACTTGATTGGGAATATTTAATGCTAATGTTGAATGGCATTTCCCAGCATTGTAACATGTCAAGTTGATCACTGCAAGAAGATCTTCGTAGCAAAACTACCGTCATAATTTGTTGTGGGGGAAAGAGAGGGGGACAAATGTCAAGTGGGAGGAGACCATAAAGGGTGACCATAACTGGAATCTTTAACATTTGTTGGTTTGTTCTCTCTGCAGGATGATGCACGTCAGCTGTTTGCATTGTCTGCAACTGCTGAGGAGCAGGGCATCTTGCCTGAAGATCTATCAAATGTGATCAGGAGGCTCTGGGGTGACGCTGGAGTTCAGGCTTGTTTTGGTCGATCCAGGGAATACCAACTCAATGATTCCGCTGCTTAGTAAGTCTCAAAAGTATTTTCCTTTTCTCCCTGCTGTCTCCCTTTGGGGTTGGCTCCTCGATTGAACGAAATGAACTGCAGAGTGTGTGTGTGATGCCTCTATCGTTGACGGTTACTATGTCTTTGCTCAGATCTAAAGCAAAATGTCGAACCTTGGTTTGTTTTAGTGATTGCTTGTGAAAGTTAAATTGCTACCAATGTAACCCTCCTTGGCAGCCTTTGGGAATGCAATTAATTTTATCTCGTAACCACAGGTTTGGCTTAAATGTCTTTTCAATCTGTCTGATTCCTGTATCGGTGCAATCCTTAAAGCATTCAAACCTTTTTGAATATTTTTATATTACTTGCTCTAATATTTATAATTGGAGGATACATGCGAGCATTCCTCCAAATATTGATCATTAGCTGTGGTAGAAATGGAATGAATTCCCATTGAAGGGAAAATGATTCATAGTGTAGTTTTTGTGGAAATACTTGACACAAAATCTGGGAGGCTGTCGTGGAAACTTGGATCTATGTCTCTGGAAAATAGTAGCCAATAATATGTATTCCAGGTAACAGTTCTCAAATAGCAATGAGAAAGACCAATAGTATGCCATCATCATCGGCAGTCCCTCAAAATCGAGAAAGACTTGCTTCCACTCTAAACATGAGTCCTTAGGTGGTTGAACAGTCCAATACGAGAACCACAGTCCAATACGAGAACCACAGTCCCTGTCACAGGTGGGGCAGATAGTCATTGAGGGAAATGGTGGGGGGAACAGTTTGCCACACGCTCTTTCCACTGCCTGCGCTTGATTTCTGCATGCTCTCGGCGATGAGACTCGAGGTGCTCAGCGCCTTCCCGGATGCACTTCCTCCACTTAGGGCGGTCTTTGGTCAGGGACTCCCAGGTGTCTGGGGGATATTGCATTTTTTCAGGGAGGCTTTGAGGGTGTTCTTGTAATGTTTCCTCTGCCCATCTTTGGCTCGTTTGCCCTGAAGGAGTTCCAAGTAGAGCGCTTGCTTTGGGAGTCTTGTGTTTGGCATGCCAAACACATGTGGCCTGCCCAGCGGAGCTGATCAAGTGTGGTCAGTGCTTCAGTACTGGGGATGTTGGCCTGGATGAGGACGCTAACGTTGGTGCGTCTGTCCTCCCCAGGGGATTTGCAGGATCTTGCAGAGACATCGTTGGAGGTATTTCTCCAGGGTCTTGAGGTGTCTACTGTACATTGTCCATGTCTCTGAACCATACAGGAGGGCGGGTATCACTACTTGGTGGCTTGGTCTTCGAACACTCTCTTCCTCAGCTGGCCATAGGCTGTACTGGCGCACTGGAGGCAGTGTTGAATCTCGTCATCAATGTCTGCTCTTGCTGATAGGCTCCCGAGCTATGGGAAATGGTCCACATTGCAGGTCTATACTGTATAGTGAATGCTGCAATGGACTGTGAACTAAAAGAATGGTACATTTGAATTGTACCGTGATCCTTAATACTAGAGGGGAGTAACCTTGTAGACAATGATGCTTCTTTCAGCAAACTGACATTCCAAGTTTAAAATTTACCAGTCAGGTTGCAATCTGAGAGCAAAAATTGTGTTTAAGTCTGCTCCCTCACTACTTTTTCCACAGATAACCTCTTCCCCAGTGATGCATTGAGCATGTTGTACTACCAAACTGAAATGTTGAATGTGATGTGTCTACATATTTTCATGTCTACATGACCAAGTTGCTGGAGAAATACCACCAACGATGTCTCTGCAAGATCCTACAAATCCCCTGGGAGGACAGACACACCAACATTAGCGTCCTCGACCAGGCCAACATCCCCAGCATTGAAGCACTGACCACACTTAATCAGCTCCGCTGGGCAGGCCACAATCGTTCGCAGGCCAGACACAAGACTCCCAAATCAAGTGTTCGACTCCGCACTCCTTCACAGCAAACGAGCCAAAAGTGGGCAGCGGAAGCGTTACAAGGACAGCCTCAAAGCCTCCCTGATAAAGTGCAACGTCCCCACTAGCACCTGGGAATCCCTGGCCAAAGACCGCCCTAAGTGGAGGAAGTGCATCCGGGAGGGCGCTGAGCACCTTGAGTCTCATCGTCGAGAACATGCAGAAATCGAGCACAGGCAGCGGAAAGAGCGTGCGGCAAACCTGTCCCACCCACCCCTTCCCTCAATGACTGTCTGTCCCACCTGTGACAGAGTCTGTGGCTCTCGTATTGGTCTGTTCAGCCACCTAAGAACTCGTGCTAAGAGTGGAAGCAAGTCTTCCTCGATTCCGAGGGACTGCCTATGATGCTATGATTTCAGTGCTTGGGGGACTAATGACATTTATACTGGTGATGCGTACTTTATTTGTCTAAGATTTATTAGCAGAGGATGCTTTTGAGTGGTGGTATTATGGATGCAGGCATGTACTTAAATGTCATTTTTCTTCCTTTCTATAGTGAAGGACTTGAGTCCTGTGCAATTTGGTTCATTAAATTACCTCCGTTTTGAAAATCTGAATTAATTTTTTTTTAAATGTTTTTGTGGTTTCCAACCACACTCTGTGCCAGTTAATTCTGATGCGGATGTAGTTAATGCCCTGTTAGAATTTCTTCTGAAAAACCGCACAGGCAAAGAAAATGTTGCTGTCTTCTTATGTGGGGCCCGGTCGGCTTTAACCAGAACTATTCCAGGGTAAACAGATGGACTAAAACCTGACACACAGCTGCTCACAAACTGAAAGAACACATTTTATATTAACAATGCTGAGTAATACCTAACTCGTTTGCCAAACCTCATCACAGCAGATAGGTTATGTTAGGCTACCCTGAAACACAAAATCTTAACCTGGCTTTTGCTTAATTGGGCCAGTGAATGTGTGTCTGTCGGTGTTGGCCCTACAACTGGGCGGGGATTCGTGCTGCAGGTTGCTATCTGTTGATCCCAGTTGTGAAGTGCGATGACTATGCCAGGCTTGGCTGTCACAGCTCCCACACTTGAATAGCTGCGCAACACTCGCCCTCTGGCCTCTCATGAATAGGCATTTGAGTGAGTTAGCAGACTGTACTCCAGCTTAATTTATCACTTCGAAGGGAGGAGAACAATGGATGGGGTGATGGTGGAGGGGGCACAATCATCATCCAAACAAATTCGCAATCAAAATCAAAGTACTTGGATCGAGGAACATAAACAGCACATACCTAACAATGGTAGCATGGTATTCTGACTAAGAGCTACTTGACCTTGGCACCCAGAGGAATAATTTGCATTATAAATAGCAGCAGTGTTGAAAAGTAAAAGGGATATGCACTGAGATGATGGCTTAGCAAAATCTGGCTGTCACTTAAATGTTGCAGTGCTCAAATATTTCTTGCAGTAAGTTTTTGCTTCTCCTGATTTCCTTCCAGCTGTGGAACTCGAGGAACTAAGTTCAGGTTAAGAAGTTTGCTAATATGTTACCTGACTCTTCATCATCTCTTCTCCCCACCCATGACTTGCATCAGTTGCCTGTTTTGTACTTCAGCCACTTGATGAGGGGTGTCTTCCAGCATACTGGCAGGACATGCCTTCTCATTCACTCCCTTTCTGAGGCCACCCAAGTCTCGTTGATGGGAAGTGCCTAATCTGTGCTTACTGTTTCTTCCTAATGACATGTTTAATATTGTAAACTTGCCTTGTGTGGAGTTGTGGACATGAGTATCCAGCATCCGATCACAACTTGGCACAGTGTATTAGCAAGCCAGAGCCATTTGTTTATTGCACAAAATACAGCAGGGACTTTGTTTGTTCTGTAGTCTGCTAGGTGAAAATTCAGCTTCATTGAACCATTCGGTGTGTGGCTTCAAACTGTCAGGCTGGTGTCGAGTCCTGGCTTTGAGTACGGGAGCGTGAAGTTTCTTTGTCTATACCGTGGAAGGTGGGACAGCCAACATAGGATTACATTGGATCTACGGCACAGAAACAGGCCATTCGGCCCAACTAGTCCATGCCGGTGTTGATGCTCCACTCGAGCCTCCTCCCATCTTTCCTCATCTAATTCTATCAGGATAACCTTCTGTTCCCTTCTCCCTTATATGCTTGTCTAGCCTTCCCTTATTGGTCCCTTTCCATGGAGGGGAATGAGGGAGAAGGTGGACTTTAGTGTTGACAGCACAATGAACATAAGGCAATGAAGGTTTAAACCAAACCACCTTGTCTGTGACTGTAGGTATGCAGGTAACAGCAGCACTCTGAGTCTTAGTAGACCACAATAATTGGGTAAATTGTCATGTTTTTACCAGAATAGGATTTTAATTCATTTAACAAGCTACAATTTTCCATTGAGAGGTAGCCATGATTACAGACACACATTACTGCGATATAATCAATTGTGCTCACATTTGAGCCAATTAAAGTCAATACTTCAGTCTGCGAGGTAGTGTAGTGTTGACCTAATTTTAATAGAACCTTAATGCTATAATGGCAATGTGATTGCTGTAAAATGCACTGCACAATGGAATGGCAGAATTCAGGTTTTCTGGTCAATCTATTAGGTAGCCTTGGGTAACTGTGCAACTGTGCTTACTCCAGTGGCCATTCATGAGATGGTTTTCTAGTGCTTTGGGCACAGGTTATCTTTCAGCATTTCTGAGGCATGGACTGAAAAGAGCTTTTCTTCTGCCTGACTGAGCTGTAGTATGCAGATTGCACTATTTATGCAAAAGTTTAGCATTTCCAATTTTAAATAATCTTCCCTCGTCTGAGCTGGCGATCTCCCACATCAAGGTTTTAAAACATTCCTATTTGAAAGGAAAAAGCCGAATTGAAATATCATGGCTTTCGGTTGAGACGTTAAACCAATGTTCCGTCTGCTGTCTCGGAGACGTAAAAAATCCCATGGCACAATTTCGAAGAAGAGCAGGGGAGTTATCCCCGGTATCCAGGCCAGTATTTATCCCTCAATCAACATCACAAAAACAGATATTAAAAACAGAGAATGCTGGAAATCTCAGTGGAGAGAAAAACAGTTAACGTTTTGGGTCGATGACCCTTGATCAGAACTGTCGAATGTTCGAAAAGAGCACATTCTTAAGCACTGAAAGAGGGAGGGGAAAAACAGATTATCTAGTCATATCTGGTCCCTCTCTTTCCCTCTCTTTCTTTCCCTCTCTTTCTTTCCCTCTCTTTCTTTCCCTCTCTTTCTTTCCCTCTCTTTCTTTCCCTCTCTTTCTTTCCCTCTCTTTCTTTCCCTCTCTTTCTTTCCCTCTCTTTCTTTCCCTCTCTTTCTTTCCCTCTCTTTCTTTCCCTCTCTTTCTTTCCCTCTCTTTCTTTCCCTCTCTTTCTTTCCCTCTCTTTCTTTCCCTCTCTTTCTTTCCCTCTCTTTCTTTCCCTCTCTTTCTTTCCCTCTCTTTCTTTCCCTCTCTTTCTTTCCCTCTCTTTCTTTCCCTCTCTTTCTTTCCCTCTCTTTCTTTCCCTCTCTTTCTTTCCCTCCCAAGTTGGACAGACCTGATACTTCAGGGTCAGAAGCTGCTGGAGAAACATGCTGCTCATATCATTGGGATCTTCCTGGTCATACAGATCGGTGTCTCCTTTATTTTTCTGTCCTGACCAAGAATTGTCCGAGTCCAATACCAGCAGAGTGCGTAGAGGCTTTCTGTCTATCCCATGCACCTATAATATAACTAGATTGGTCTAATACAATATTAACATCTTTTATAGACTGCAAATTTAGTCCCCAAGGCAACAGCTTTTTTTTTTTCTTTTCTGACGCTTTATAATTCTTAAATAAAAACAGAAAATACTAGAAATACTCAGCAGGTCAGGCAGCATCTGTGGAGAGAGAAACCGAATTAATGTTTCAGGTCGATGACCCTTCAGCAGAACTGGAAAAAGTTAGAGCTGTAACAGGTTTTTAAGCAAGTGCAGGGGGACAGGAGGAAAGAACAAAAGGGAAGGTCTCTGATAGAAGGGAAGGCAGGAGAGATTAAATGACAAAAGGTGTGACCGTGCAAGGCAAAAGGAGGAGATAATGGGACAAGTTTAAAAACAAACAAAAGATGAACTTAATACAATCACGATGACGAATGAAGTGGTACTCTGTAAAATAATGGGACTAATGGCGGACAAGTTCCCTAGACCTGATGGCTTACATCCTAGGTTCTTAAAAGAAGTGGCTGCAGAGATAATGGGCTCAATCTTCCCCAGTTATTTGCGGCGTTTTTTGGCGCGCTGCTTTCTTGGGCCTAAATTTAAATGTCCTCGTTTTCCCAAATAATGTGCGGCAATAGTTACTTTTTTAAAGTTTTTTTTATTTCATTGGGGGTGAAACCTGCCACCCACGCCAATTCTGGCCATTTAAGCAAGTTTGACCAGCTACACTTAATTTCAATTTTTCTTTGGATGGTATATGTGACGGCTGTGGAAAAGCCTTCTGGGCAGTTAAAAAAGGAAAGCGGCACAGCAGATCCAGTTCCAACGCCCAGGCAGCAGCAGAGAGTGGAGAGATAACGGGGGGGTGGTGGGCCTTTTGTCCAGCATTAGGAGCAGGTATCTGCATCGGCAGGGGAGGGAAGCCTTTCAGCCAGAATTAGGAGCAGGTACCGGGAGGGGGAAGGCCCTTCGGCCTGAGATAGTAGCGGGCACTGGCATTGGGAGGCCCTTCGGCCTGGGATGGTAGCGGGTACCGGCATTTGTGGGGAGGGAAGAGATTGACTTTTGTCATAAAAGCTTAAATAATTTAATGGTGGTAATTTGCTGCAATGTGTGAGGTGCTTGTGCAGGTTGCTGTGAGTTGGCTGTTGTATGTGTCACTTTTCAGCCTCAGCCCGCAGTGTGTCCCAGGTTACCGTGGCAACCTGATCTTTTTGGCGCAGATCTTGGGTTCCACCCCCAAAGCTAATGGACAGGCTGGGCTGCTCCAAAATGAACAATTCAAACGGGGAGACTTGGCTGATTTTCTTTTTGCCGTAGTTGGGGCCTCCAAAAAACGGGCGTAACTCTTCAAGTACGCCAAAAAGCAGTTTTGGGGAAAATTGAGCCCAGTGGATGCATTGGTTGTAATCTACCAAATTTCTCTAGATTATGAGGCGGTCCCAGTGGATTGGAAAACCGCAAATGTAACACCCTATTTAAAAAAGGACACGCACAAAATGCAGAGAACTATAGACCAGTTAGCCTAACATCTGTCGTTGGGAAAATGCCGGAATCCATTATTAAGGAAGCAGTAGCGGGACATTTGGAAAAGCATTATTCAATCAAGCAGAGTCAGCATGGTTTTATGAAAGGGAAATCATGTTTGACAAATTTGCTGGAGTTCTTTGAGGATGTAACCAGCAGGATGGATAAGGGGGAACCAGTGGATGTGGTGTATTTGGATTTCCAGAAGGCATTCGATAGGGTGCCACATAAAAGGTTACTGAATAATATAAAAGTTCATGGGGTTGGGGTTAATATATTAGCATGGATAGAGGATTGGTTAACTAACAGCAAACAGTCGGGATAAATAGGTCATTTTCCAGTTGGTAAACAGTAACGAGTGGAGTGCCGCAAGGAATCGACACTGGGTCCTCAACTATTTACAGTCTATATTAATGACTTGGATGAAGGGACTGAGTGTAATGTAGCCAAGTTTGCTGTTTCAAAGATGGGTGGGAAAGCAAATTGTAAGGAAGACACAATCTGCAAAGGGATATAGACAGGCTAAGTAAGTGGGCAAAAAATTGGCAGATGGAGTCCAATGTCGGAAAATATGAGGTTCTCCACTGGCGGAAAAAATAGAAAAGCAAATTATAATTTAAATGGAGAAAAATTGCAGTGTGCTGCAGTACAGAGGAACCTGGGGGTCCTTGTGTATGAAACACAAAGTTAGAATGCAGGTACAGCAAGTAATCAAGAAGGCAAATGGAATGTTGGCCTTTATTGCAAGAGGGATAGAGTATAAAAGCAGAGAAGTCCCACAACTGTACAGGGTATTGGTAAGGCCACACCCTGGAGAACTGCTTACAGTTTTGGTCTCCGTATTTAAGGAAGGATATACTTGCATTGGAGGCTGTTCAGAGAAGGTTCACTAGGTTGATTCTGGAGATGAGGGGGTTGATTTATGAAGATAGGTTGGGCCTATACTCATTGAAATTCAGAAGAATGAGAGGTGATTTTATCGAAACATATAAGATAATGAAGGGGCTTGACGAGGTCAATGCTGAGAGGATATTTCCACATGGGAAACTAAAAGTAGAGGACATAATCTCAGAATGATAAGAAATTTTTTCTTAGGGTGATGGATCTTTAGAATTCTCTAACCGAGAGCTGTGGAGGCTGGTTCATTGACTATATTTAAGGCGGAGATGGCCAAATTTTTGAGCGATAAGGGAATGAAGGGTTATGGGGAGCGGGCAGGGAAGTGGAGCCGAGTCCATGATCAGATCAGCCATGATCTTGTCAAATGGCGGAGCAGGCTCGAGGGGCCAGGTGGCCTACTCCTGCTCCTATTTCTTATGTTATGTTATGTTATGTTCTTATGAGTCTAGATTGGGTGTAAATAGAAATGGCAGAATAATCAACAGCTGCCATGGCAAAGAGAGACAATAAACAGAAAAAAAGAAAGGGAGAAAAAATAAATTAAATAGGGCAAAGGTTATGGTCTGAAATTGTTGAACTTGATGTTGACTCCAGAAGGCTGTAAAGTGCCGAAAGATGAGGTGGTGTTGCTCGAGCTTAGGTTGAGCTTCCTGGAGCAGTGCAAGAGGCTGAGGACAGAGAGATAAGAATGGGAGTGGAGTGGAGAATTAAAGTGACAGGCGACCGGAAGCGCGAGGTCACGCTTATGGACTGAACAGAGGTGTTCTGCAAAACGGTCACCCAATCTCGCCAATGTAGAAGAGACCACATTGCGAGCAGCGAATACAGTGCACTAAATTGAAAGCAGTACAAGTAAATCGCTGTTTTTGCCTGGAAGGAATGTTTGGGGCCCTGGACAATGGGAAGGGAGGAGGTGAAAAGGGTAGGTGTTGCATCTTGTGCGCTTGCAAGGGAAGGTGCCATGGGAAAGGGAGTGGGTGTTGGGGTGATTCTTACTGGGATAAGATTCTGCAAAGTTCCAGCTTGCTTAAGATGGGTTGAGCCTGCCCAGTGAGTGTTAACAGGCTGTTGTGGAATCATAGAAAATTCCGACACAGAAGGAGGCCATTTGGTCCACCGTGTCGGTCGAAAAAGAGCTACCCAGCCTAATCCCACCTTCCAACACTAGATTGGTAGCCCTGTAGGTCACTGCTCTTTAAAGGCACATCCAATACTTTTTAAATGTGGTGAGGGTTTCTGCCTCTACCACCCTTTCAGGCAGTGAGTTCCGAACACCCACCACCCTCTGGGTGAATATCCTTTTCCTCATCTCTCTGGACATGTACAATCCTATTCTTACTCAACTTCTGCAAATGCAGAGGACTCCAGTTATCTCCTCCCTCTGCTGTTGTGCTAGCTGAGATTAGCTTAATTCCGCACACTATCATGCACGCTCGAGCACACATGCGCACCAGGGGCCAAACCTGGGACCTTCCTGGGCTCTTATCGCTCAATTTACTAATCGGATAAACTCGTTGAGCTAGTGAAGAAGTGGCAACCCCCAGTTTCTAATTTCCTCCATGCTGCTGTGGGTCAGTGAGAAATAGAGACCTGCACCCTAACACTACCGGGGAAGCCATTCACAGGCTTACTCCCTCATGCCTTTTGACTGTCTTGAGTGCAGTTGGTAGATGACTGAGAAGGAGGCCACTTACCCAGCTTCATCATGTATAGACCCATGGAATTGTGGGAAAAGTTGAGATTCATTTCTTTACATACGCACAAGGAAACGATCAAGGTAGCAATCACTTAGCAATGATGAGATTCTATAATGGCTCAATTAAGCAATCAGATATACAAAAAATATCAACCATTATTGTGCGATGAGAAGCACTTCTGCCTGTTTTAAATTATTAATCCGTGAACCACAATAGCTAACCAAGGATACACTGAATTCTATTTTTTTACCCGAGAAGTCTTGGGATGTTTACTACCTTAAAGACTCTATGAATGCAAGTTGTTAGAAACAGATAAGTTCTTTAAGGAAAGTTAACTCCAGTTAATGCATTTGTGAGTAATAAGTTGCGAGAACACAGTCGAGGCTAGATGGTGATGGGATACCCACATTGTGCTTTAGAAACAAAGTGGATATGCACCAGACCCATTCGGTGCTCATTTGCTTTTCAATGACTCTGTCAGTAGTATTCCAATTGACTAAATTGCTTCCTTATCACACAATTTTAAAAGTAGGACCTCAAAAGTAGTAATCTCGGGATTACTACCAGTGCCACGTGCTAGTCAGAGTAGGAATCGTAGGATAGCGCAGATGAATACGTGGCTTGAGCAGTGGTGCAGCAGGGAGGGATTCAAATTCCTGGGCCATTGGAACTGGTTCTGGGGGAGATGGGACCAGTACAAACCGGACGGTCTGCATCTGGGCAGAACCAGAACCAATGTCCTCGGGGGAGTGTTTGCTAGTGCTGTTGGGGAGGAGTTAAACTAATATAGCAGGGGGATGGAAACAAAATGGAGACAGAAGCAAAAGACAGAAAGGAGATGAGTAAAAGTGGAGGGCAGAGAAACCCAAGGCAAAAAACAAAAAGGGCCAATGTACAGCAAAATTCTAAAGGGTCAAAGTGTAATAAAAAGGCAAGCCTGAAAGCTCGGTGCCTCAATGCGAGGAGTATTCGGAACCCAGGAAAGGGCTCTGAGCTAGTTCGAGTGGGTGAGAGCTCAGATGAACAGGACCCCAAGAAAGAATGCAAAAGGCAGGAGGCAACAGGGCAGAGTAGCACTGGGGTAAGTGTAAACCACAAGGTGATAGGAAGGGACAATATGTTTGAATATAAAGGGGTGCAGGAGGGGTCAAAACTAAAAATCATGGTTTAAAAACTAGTATTAAAACACTCTACCTAAACGCACGCAGCATTCGAAATAAAGTAAATGAGTTGACGGCACAAATCATTACAAATGGGTATGATTTGGTGGCCATTACTGAAACGTGGTTGCAGGGTGGTCAAGACTGGGAATTAAACATACAGGGGTATCTGACAATTCGGAAGGATAGATAAGAAGGGAAAGGAGGTGGGGTAGCTCTGTCAATAAAGAATGATATCAGGGCAGTTGTGAGAGATGATATTGGCTCTAATGAACAAAATGTTGAATCATTGTGGATGGAGATTAGAGATAGTAAGGGGAAAAAGTCACTGGTGGGCGTAATTTATAGGCCCCCAAATAATAACTTCTCGGTGGGGCGGACAATAATCAAGGGAATAATGGAGGCATGTGAAAAAGGAACGGCAGTAATCATGGGGGAATTAACCTACATATCGATTGGTCAAATCAAATCGCACGGGGTAGCCTGGAGGAGGAATTCATAGAATGAATACGGGATTGTTTCTGAGAACAGTATGTTACAGAACCTACAAAGGGAGCAAGCTATCTTAGATCTGGTCCTGTGTAATGAGATAGGAATAATAAACGATCTCCTCGTAAAAGATCCTCTCGGAATGAGTAATCACAGTATGGTTGAATTTGTAATACAGATTGAGGGTGAGGAAGTAATGTCTCAAACGAGCATACTATGCTTCAACAAAGGGGACTACAGTGGGATGAGGGCAGAGTTAGCTAAAATAGATTGGGAACACAGACTAAACGGTGACACAATTGAACAGTGGAGGACTTTTAAGGAGCTCTTTCATAGTGCTCAACAAACATATATTCCAGTGAAAGAGAAGGGATAACCAGCCATGGATAACCAAGGAAATAAAGGAGAGTATCAAATTAAAAACCAATGCGTATAAGGTGGCCAAGGTTAGTGGGAAACTAGAAGATTGGGAAAATTTTAAACGCCAGCAAAGAATGACTAAGAAAGCAATAAAGAACTAAAGATAGATTACAAAAGTAAATTTGCGCAAAACATAAAAACAGATAGTAAAAGCTTTTACTGATATATAAAACGGAAGAGAGTGACTAAAGTAAATGTTGGTCCCTTAGAAGATAAGAAGGAGGATTTAATAATGGGAAATGTGGAAATGGCTGAGACCTTAAACAATTATTTTGCTTCAGTCTTCACAGTGGAAGACACAAAAACCATGCCAAAAATTGCTGGTCATGGGAATGTGGGAAGGGAGGACCTTAAGACAATCACTATCACTAGTGGGGGTAGTGCTGGACAGGCTAATGGGACTCGAGGTGGACAAGTCCCCTGGTCCTGATGAAATGCATCCCAGGGTATTAAAAGAGATGGCGGAAGTTATAGCAGATGCATTCGTTATAATCTACCCAAATTCTCTGGACTCTGGGGAGGTACCAGCAGATTGGAAAGCAGCTAATGTAATGCCTCTGTTCAAAAAAAAAAGTGGGCAGACAAAAGGCAGGTAACTATAGGCCGGTTAGTTTAACATCTGTAGTGGGGAAAATGCTTGAAGCTATATTAAGGAAGAAATAGCGGGACATCTCGATAGGAATAGTGCAATCAAGCAGACGCAACATGGATTCATGAAGGGGAAATCATGTTTAACTAATTTACTGGAATTCTTTGAGGATATAACGAGCATGGTGGATTGAGGTGTACCGATGGATGTGGTGTATTTAGATTTCCAAAAGGCATTCGATAAGGTGCCACATAAAAGGTTACTGCAGAAGATAAAGGTATGCAGAGTCAGAGGAAATGTATTAGCATGGATCGAGAATTGGCTGGCTAACAGAAAGCAGAGAGTCGGGATAAATGGGTCCTTTTCGGGTTGGCAATCGGTGGTTAGTGGTGTGCCACAGGGATCGGTGCTGGGACCACAACTGTTTACAATATGCATAGATGACCTGGAAGAGGGGACAGAGTGTCGTGTAACAAAATTTGCAGATGACACAAAGATTAGTGGGAAAGCAGGTTGTGCAGAGAGGCTGCAAAGAGATTTAGATAGCCCATTCGCTTAACCTAAGGTTTGGCAGATGGAATACAATGTTGGGAAGTGTGAGGCCATCCACCTTGGGGGGAAAAAAAACAGTAAAAGGGAATATTATTTGAATGGGGATAAATTACAACATACTGCAGTGCAGAGGGACCTGGGGGTCCTTGTGCATGAATCCCAAAAAGTTAGTTTGCAGGTGCAGCAGGTAATCAGGAAGGCGAATGGAATGTTGGCCTTCATTGCGAGAGGGATGGAGTACAAAAGCAGGGAGGTCCTGCTGCAACTGTACAGGGTATTGGTGAGGCCGCACCTGGAGTACTGCGTGCAGTTTTGGTCACCTTACTTAAGGAAGGATATACTAGCTTTGGAGGGGGTACAGAGACGATTCACTAGGCTGATTCCGGAGATGAGGGGGTTACCTTATGATAGATTGAGTAGACTGGGTCTTTACTTGTTGAAGTTCAGAAGGATGAGGGGTGATCTTATAGAAACATTTAAAATAATGAAAGGGATAGACAAGATAGAGGCAGAGAGGCTGTTTCCACTGGTCGGGAAGACTAGAACTAGGGGGCACACCCTCAAAATATGGGGGAGCCAATTTAAAACCAAGTTGAGAAGGAATTTCTTCTCCCAGAGGGTTGTGAATCTGTGGACTTCTCTGCCCAAGGAAGCAGTTGAGGCTAGCTGATTGAATGTATTCAAATCACAGATCGATAGTTTTTTAACCAATAAGGGAATTAAGGGTTATGGGGAGCGGACGGGTAAGTGGAGCTGAGTCCACGGCCAGATCAGCCATGACCGTTTTGAATGGCGGAGCAGGCTCGAGGGGCTAGATGGCCTACTCTTGTTCCTAATTTTTATGTTATGTACCCGCCCTTCTGTATGGTTTGGAGGCATGGGCCATGTACAGTAGACACCAAGTTGCTGAAAAATATCACCAACGATGTTTCCGCAAGATCCTACAAATCCCCTGGGAGGACAGGCACATCAACATCAGTGTCCTCGTCCAGGCTAACATCCCTAGCATTGAAGCACGAACCACACTCGATCAGCTCCACTGGGCAGGCCACATGGTTCGCATGCCAGACACAAGACTCCTAAAACAAGTGCTCTATGCGGAGCTCTTTCACGGCAAACGAGCCAAAGGTGGACAGCGGAAACGTTACAAGGACACCCTCAAAGCCTCCCTGATAAAGTGTGACATCCCCACTGACACCTGGGAGTCCCTGGCCAAAGACCGCCCTAAGTGGAGGAAGTGCATCCTGAGTCTCAAAGCCGAGAGCATGCAGAAATCAAGCGCAGACAGCGGAAAGAGCGTGCGGCAAACCAGTCTCACCTACCCCTTCCCTCAACGACTATCTGTCCCATCTGTGACGGAGTCGGTGGCTCTAGTATTTCACTGTTCAGCCACCAAAGGAGTGGACGCAAGCCTTCCTTGATTCCGAGGGACTGCCGATGATGATGTATCAAATGCCAGACGAGTGAATGCCTTTTACTTTTACATCTGTTGTTTGGAGAACCTGACCGTGGAATAATGCCTCTGTTACCTAGATTTTGTTTTTTGAGGCTGCACGTCTTTTTTCTTCGCGCCTTCTGATGTCCAATTTACAAGATTTGACAGAAGCGTGTTGTATTTAGTAGGCCAAATGTACCTGTTTTTCTACACCAACTGAGCCCCAATTTCATTGTGTACATCAGTTAGAGGAAAGTGTTTTTAATTCTCTGCAATCCCAATAAAATATCTTAATTTATAATGGTTTCTGTTCTAATGGCCATGCTGTCAGCTGTTTGGGCCCTAAGCTATGGAAATTTCTTCCACAAATCACTCTACCTCTCTACCTCTCTTTCCTCCTTTAAGACACTCTTTAAAACCTAACACTTTATCCAAGTTTTTGGTCATCTGACATAATTTCTTCCTTTGTGGCTTGGTGTCAAATTGATCTTTGTTGTGAAGCGCCTTGGGATGTTTTACTACATTAAAGGTGCTATATAAATACAAGTTGTTATTACTCCCTGTAATATCAAAGGCTAAAAGGTGATTAAATTAAACAATGGCTTGGCTACTCAGCAAAGGATCATTCAGTCTAGTGCCCGACTTCCAAACTCAGACTGGCAGCTCTATAAAAAGTGTGTGTGCGTGTAGATAGGACTCAATACACCATCTTTTGCAACAATCATATCGTTTCTCGGCAGAATAATGATCCCAGGAAGACATCCTAAAATGATTATACATTTTACATTATATAGGAACATAGGAATAGGAGGCAGCCATTCAGCCCCACAAGCCTGTTCCTGCATTCAATTAGATAATGACTGATCTGTATCCTAACTCCGTATCCATCAATACCCTGGACGATGGATACGGAGTTAGGATACAGATCAGTCTTTTGGATTTTGAAAGGAATTGATATGGTACATAGAGATTTTCTGCTGGTGGGGGAGTCTTGGGTAAGGGTGACAGAATTTTAAAATTTGAGCCAGTCCAATCAGGAGAGAAGTTGGGAAACACCTCTTCATGCAAAGGTTGGTAGAAGTGTGGAACTCTCCCACAAAAAGCAGTCGATGCTAGTTCAATTGATGATAAATCTGAGATCATTTGATTTTTGCTCGTCCAGGGTATTGATGGATACGGAGTTAGGATACAGATCAGTCATTATCTAATTGAATGGAGGAACAGGCTTGTGGGGCTGAATGGCCGCCTCCTATTCCTATGTTCCTATATAATGTAAAATGTATAATAATTTTAGGATGTCTTCCTGGGATCATTATTCTGCCGAGAAACGATATGATTGTTGCAAAAGATGGTGTATTGAGTCCTATCTACACGCACACACTTTTTTTTTTAGAGCTGCCAGTCTGAGTTTGGAAGTCGGGCACTAGACTGAATGATCCTTTGCTGAGTAGCCAAGCCATTGTTTAACAAATGCCGCACCTTGTTCTACAGCATTGGCTAGTAGGTGTGAAAGAAGCAAAGTACAGGAGACAGTTGCTGACTTTTAAGCGGTCCCTGTTTTACCATCAAGACATTTATATGACCCTCTGATGATGTGGTGAGAGATCAGGAACTTGCTCTGTGGGGAACTCGGTGTCTCCAAATCCTACTACAATGGCTCTCACCACCGTGGCTCGATAAAATGGTGTACCAGAGCTCTGCACCACCATGTTTCATTTTTTTTCTAGCACTTCTCATACTTTGAGGTTGTGACCACCTCTGTATTAATTGTTGAAACTCCTCAATTCTACAGGCTGTTTGATGTAGTGTGCAATTGTTCCCATGATTAACTAGTTAATGAGGCATGAATGTGATAAATGGTTCAATTGCTGCTTCAATTTAGAACTGGATTAATAAATTGGTTGTGAAAAGGGTAAGAAGTTACCACACTACTTTACTTTGCTCAGATGGTACAGTATTGTCAAACAGCACTGTCCCATAATGGAGGCTGAAGGGCACTCCCATCAAAGATTAACACTCTCCCATCCAGAATTTGGAGCAGCCATCAGATGGTCCTCGGCGACCTGAAAAGAGAGGGTTGGATGCTGTAGACTACCATGACTACCTTCAGTGCCCCAGTGCTGATCATCTCATACAAATCCCATTGCACAATGCATTTCTTGCTTCTCCAGTGATGATACAGTAATGAGCTTCAGTGCAACAGTCTGGGTGAAAGTTGATAAATCTCGTGACCAAGGATTTTGCACATTGAGTGGCAGGTTGATGGTACATCTGGAAAAAAGAAAGCATCAGTTAAAGCACAATATGTGTACAGCGTGTGCACTGCTTGAGAGAATTCCTCAGTGTTCATTGCCGGTTTATTTACTTGCTGATGGTTAAGTCAAATTGGTCTTAAATGTGCTGTATATTGAGAACCAAAGTTGCTATACTGTAAAATATGAAGGAAAAACTTCTCTTGAAAGTGAAGTAGGAGGGGGAATTTAAGAAAAAAAAGTATTGTGTTTTCAATTGACTCCACATCCCACAGCCTTTTGGGGGAAGAGAATTCCAGATTTTCTCTACTCTTTGTGAAAATTGCTTCCTGATTTTACTCTTCAGTGGCCTAGCTCTTTAAGATTATGTCCCCTTGTTTTGGATTCTCCCAACTGATGAGAGATATAAGAGTTTCTCTATATCAGTGGTTCTCAATCTTTTTGTGTTCGTGGCACACTTTCGAAATACTAGAATTTTTGGTGGCACACTTGAAGGGATTAAAAGGTGAACACAGACTTTTGGGAAAAAAAGCAAGTTTCAGAAAATTTTACATTTTTTTTATTAATCACAGTATATGAAGATATACAACATTGTACACGTATGTTATTTTTATTCTGAAAGTAACAATAAAATAATAAACTAATAATAATTCCTCACATTATAGATTAATTAGTATTTTAATGTGTTACTTGAGCCTGACGTTTTTTAGTTATGCCACTAATAGGGCGTATAACCGATAAGGCGACTCTCATTTCGTGTTCAAGTTCGGTAAGTTTTTCCCGTTTTTTGCATTTGATGTTCGTAAGAGTTGAGAATTCTAATTTGCAGAGATATGATGTTGAAAACTGCATCAGAATTATCAAGGCATTTTTTGATATTGCAGGATATTCTTTCATCGAAATCCAGAAAGCATCAAGAGATATATCTGTTTCATTTAAAGACCGCGGTCTGTAGAAATAGAAGTCAATTATTATTCTTGCAATGATAAATCAAAATCTGACGTACTAATTGGAGAAAATGGATTTCTGACCCAATCATACTTCTCTACATCCAAAGATGGAAAATATTTTTTGATGTTGTCTTCCAGTGATGCCAAATGCTCTATCATGATAGTGATTTGGTATCAAAGGGAACATTTCAAGATTTTTTTTTTCTGTTGCTCTCTTTTTCCAGATAGAAATTTTTTTCTCAAAAGCTCATAGCTTGTCTGTCGAGGTGAGAATGTTATCATTTCGGCCTTGCATACTGGTATTAACGCTGTTAAGACAATTAAATATACCTGCCAAATATGCGAACTTAGCTCACATTCACTAAGCTCACATTTCACTCTTAAGGTATTTGCAAAAGGTATCGTTTCTTTCTCTTTCAAAAAATATTGACAATTCCTCTAAGTTCAAATACATGACATAAGACTTTCCCCTTGAAAGCCATCTTACCTCTATGCAAAAGTAAACATTCGTGCTGTGCATCCATAGCTTTGCAGAGCTGTTTAAACAAGCGAGTTTTTAAAGGTCTTGATTTTATATAATTTACAATATTAACAACTTGATCTAACACAGATTTTAATTCTAGCGATAATGTCTTTGCAACAAGTGCTTCTCTATGCAAAAAGCAGTGGGTGAATAATATATTTGGATTATGTTTTTTTGCGAGTGTAATGAATCCTTTGACACATCCCACTATAGATGGAGCACCATCCGTGCTGATTCCAACACGAGTCTCATGAAATTTTCAAGTGTTCTAAATATGAATTCACACAATCAAAAATATGTCTTGACCTCTAGTATTTTCTGGAAGTTCTCTGCAGCACAGAAATTGGTTCAATATCTCGTTTTCATGAATGAAGCGAACAAATGCTAATAATTATGCTTTACCACTAATGTCGGTGGACTCGTCGATTTGCAAAGCAAAATTAGAGTTTGTAAGTTTCTCGGCTACATTTTCTTCAATGTTAGATGACATATCATTTGTCCTTCTCCGAATTGTATCGTCAGACAGCGGAATTTTTGCAATTACTTGTTCCGCTTCATCACCGAGCATTATTTTGACAATTTTACAACATGCAGGCAAAATAAGTCCCTCAGCTATAGTATGAGGCTACATTTTCTGCGCTATTAATTCAACAGCTTCATGAGGAGCAATTTGAACCTGATCTGACACCTTAACATTTTTTTCAAAATATTTCACTTGTTTTGATTGCATTGCCATCAATTTCCTAAAATAACTCTGATCTTTTGTTGCAAGATGTGCATGTTTCGTAGTAAAATGACGTTTCAATTTACTGGGAACCATTGCAGTGGCACTGTCATTGATATCTCCTTGCTCATTTTTATGTTTTCTTATGATGAATTTGTCCATTGGATGGGGTGGGGCGGGGGGGGGGGGACAAACATTATTTGTCTGAGTGATCCAAACTCCAGACAGACACAAACTGAGTCTTCCAATTTCCACACTCGAGAGTCCAGACAGAAATGAACCTAGAGTCGAACAGGAAGTTTTGATTTTGACTATGGTCAAAATATGCTAAAAGCCAACTCCCAAAAATCAAAAGAACCAGTAGGGCGGCTAGGCTAGGTCAAATTGGATGCTGCGTACATCGAAGGAACCGCTAATTGGCGCTGTATCAGGTCAAAGTGTCAAAGATGCTGCCAGTCCCGGCCACACATCAAGCTGCAGATCAATAAACAAAAATAAAATATAAATAAGAATGTGGTTAAATGTAATTAAATAGTTTTTGACATTTTATTACAAAAATTACACTTTTTACTGCATATGTGTTAGACTCGTCTTTCATTTCTTTCATCCAAATTAATAACCACATTTTAAGCTTTTCACATGAACAATTTAATATTATTTTGGATTGGGGGTGGCCATGGCCCAAGTGCCCCCCCTGGCTACGCCCTTGGTACAGACGCACATACACACACACAAACGTAAATATACTTATATGCTCGCTCGCTCTTTGGGCGGGGGGCGGGGGTGGGCCGGCGGTGTGTGGGTGTTGAGTACTCAAAGGAAACACATTTTGCCAAAGGATTTTGTTCTGAGTATGGACATTTAAATTATTTGTGTGTTGTCTCGTCATTATTACTTGTACAACTCTAGATCATAATTTGGTTGATAATAGTAGAGATAAGTAGATAGTTATTTGTCAATATTGGCAATGTTTACTACAGCAGTGGCGTCATACATATAGGTAGATGACATATGTCTGTTTGTCTCTCTTCCCCCTCCCCTTCTGTTTGAGTTAAATGGTTTGTGTTGATTGTGAAATCAGCTTAAGTCCACCATACAATTTGGCGGCACACTTCTGAAGGGTTCGGCACACCAATGTGCCGCGGAACACCAGTTGAGAACCACTGCTCTATATCGATCATGTTGAATCCCTTTATCATTATAAACACTTTAATTGGATCGCCCTACAACCTTCTAACTCAAAGGAATACGAAAGAGTGATATATGTTACCTCCCTTTGGCTGGCTGGTTTGAACACACGGCTTGCTGTTTCAGCTGGTCTTAAAAAGGAATGTCTTCTCGTGCCGTGTATCCGAGAGAGAGAGAAAAGTCTTTGGCTGAATTCTTTTAAACCTCTCAAAGCCATTGTCCCTCCGAAAGCCCCACAATTGGATCCTGGCTCCAGGGCAGTTCCCCACTAGCTCTCCTCACATCTAACCTGTCCAATCCAGTCATAATTTTATGTTTCTATGAGATTCCCTCTCAATCATCTAAATTCTAGTGAATATAAGCATAGTCGATCCAGTCTCTCCTCAGAGGTCAGTCCTGCCTTCCTGGGAATCAGTCTGGTGAACCTTCGCTGCACTCCCTCAATAGCAAGAATGTCCTTCCTCAGATTAGAAGACCAAAACGGCACACAATACTCAAGGTGTGGTCTCACCAAGACTCTGTACAACTGCAGTAAGACCTCCCTGCTCCTATACTCCAAGTCCCTCACTATGAAGGCCAGCATGCCATTTGCTGCCTTTACTGCCTGCTGTACCTGCGTGCCTATCTTCAATGACTGATGTACCATGACACCCAGGTCTCGTTGCACCTCCCCTTTTGCTAATCTGCCACCATTCAGATAATCTGCCTTCCTATTTTTGCAACCAAAGTGGATAACCTCACATTTATCCACAATGGGCAAATGCATAGCAGATGCAATATATTCACCTAACCTGTCCAAATCTCCCTGCAGCCTCCATTATTAAGGAAGCAGAAGCAGGACATTTGGAAAAGCATAATTCAGTCAAGCAGTCAGCATGGAGTTATGAAAGGGGAATTATGTTTGACAAATTTGCTGCTGTTCTTTGAGGATGTAACGAGCAGGGTGGGTAAGGGGGAAACCAGTGGATGTGGTGTATTTAGATTTCCAGAAGGCATTGATCAGGTGCCACATAAATGGTTACTGCACAAGATAAAAGTTCATGGGGTTGGAGGTAATATATTAGCATGGATTGAGGAATGGCTAACTAACAGAAAAAAGAGTGTCGGGATAAATGGATCATTTTCCAGTTGGCAAACAGTAACTAGTGGGGTACTGCAGGGATCGGTGCTGGGGTCTCAACTATTTACAGTCTATATTAATGACTTGGATGAAGGGACCAAGTGTAATGTAGCCAAGTTTGCTGATACAAAGATAGGCGGGAAAGCAAATTGTGAGGAGGACACAAAAATCTGCAAAGGGTTATAGACAGGCTAAGAGGGCAAAAATGTAGGAAAATGTGAGTTTATTCACTTTGGCTGAAAAAATAGAAAAGCAAATTATAATTTAAATGGAGAAAAATTGCAAAGTGCTGCAGTGCAGAGGGACCTGGAGGTCCTTGTGTATGAAACACAAAAAGTTATTATGCAGGAACCGTAAGTAATCAGGAAGGTAAATGGAATGTTGGCCTTTATTTGCAAGGGGGATAAAGTATAAAAGCAGAGAAGTCCTACTACAACTGTACAGGGTATTGCTGAGGCCACACCTGGAGTATTGCATGCGGTTTTGGTGTCCGTATTTAAGGAAGGATATACTTGCATTGGAGGCTGGTTCGAGAAGGTTCACTAGGTTGTTTCCGGAGATGAGGCAGTTGACTTACGAAGATAGGTTGAGTAGGTTGGGACTAAACTCGTTGGCGTTCAGAAGAATGAAGTGATCTTATTGAAACATACAAGATAATGAGGGGGCTCGACAAGTTGGATGCAGGGAGGATATTTCCACTCATAGGGGAAACTAAAACTAGGGTACATAGTCTCAGAATAAGGGGACGCCCATTTAAAACTGAGATGAGGAGGAATTTCTTCTCAGAGGGTTGTAAATCTGTGGAATTCTGTGCCCCAGAGAGTTGTGGGTCATTGAATATATTTAAGGTGGAGATGGACAGATTTTTGAGTGATTAGGGAATAATGGGTTATGGGGAGCGGGCAGGTAAGTGGAACTGAGTCCATGATCAGATCAGTCATGATCTTATTAAATGGCGGAGCAGGCTCGAGGGGCCAAATGACCTACTCCTGCTCCTATTTCTTATGCTCTTGACTTACAACCTTGATTCTGACAACCTATCTCAAGAATGCACTCATTACATAGTTAGCCTTGAGGGCTGTAGTCACTGTTAGCCACTAACCCTGTTTGCAGCCTCTATTTTAGGGCCTCAATCTCTACATAATCTGGTCGTTTTACTTTTGACATTGTACCTCAGTTGCTTTTAAAATTTAACTCTTGGCTGTGGACATATTTTAGTGTACACATTTTATCATGGTTGTGCCACTGCTAGCTTTTTATGAAAGTTGGATGCGTTACAAAATCTTGATTTAGTAAGTTATACATCAGATGTGCAATACATAAATATTTTTTCTTAACATTTACCCGGTTTCAATAAATAACTACATCTGGGGCCAATTATGCACTAGAGGATAAATAAATTGGTGACTTGAATTAATAAGAGACTGAGTGGATACATTTAAATTAATTGCCATGAAATTTTGTCAGGAAAATGAACAATTCTTCCAATAAATAATTTAATCGAATGAATAAATAATCCATCATCATCAATAAATTTTCTTAGCACAACGTAAAATAAACGATCACTGCTCCAAGCAATTAATAGATTTATTTAGTTAAATAATCCTGTGCCTAAAAGCTGGGACAATAAATTGTGATCCGAAGGAAAAATATAATTGCTCGCTGGGAGAAATAATTAAATTCTCAAGTAGGAGAAGTAAATAAATGGCCAGCCAAGGAAAATAAAGTATTCCATTCTTCTCGGTGAAATGAGAATCCTGCGGCAGCCGGCTGCGGAAATTAGCTCTCGACTGCTGACTCCATCCACAATTACATTTGGATTAATCTACCTTTCCAGTGCCATTGGATTTAGGCCAACCTCCCTCTGAGTACCACCCCAATTTCCCTCCCTGGCTTCCCTGTCCTGCCTTGGCTATCGTTTCTCCTCCCTCTAACTCTATGACCTTGGCTGAGGCTGCTGTGCAGTAGCATTCACTTTCCTAAAGGGAGCCCAAACATCAGGGGGGAATTCTTGGGGTCAACTGGATCCAAGCTTCAAAGATTGAAAGTTGAGATGCCGATCCAATATTGCCGGAGATGCTTGATTGCTCTTGAACTGCAGCAATCTTGGAAATGTCAGGCCAAGAAAGTTAACCGGTCAAGGATGCATAATGTAGGATATAGGCTTAAATAGTTGTTCTGGTCTTTGAAATAAAAACAAAATGCTGGAAATCTCAACAGGTCAGGCAAAATCTGTGGAGAGAAACAGAGTTAACATTTCAGGTCAATGACCCTTCGTCAGACCTGACAAAAGTTTGAAGTGTAAGGGGCACTGAAAGGGGGAGGGGAGGCAATGACAAAAGGGAAGGTCTGATGGGGTGGAAGGCAGGAGATATTTGAAAGACAAAAGGGATGATGTGCCATTACCATCTCAATTTGGCCCAAGTTAAGAAACAGTCTAGATCGGGTGTGAATGGTGGAATAATTACCAGCTGGCATGGGAAACAGAAAAAAATAAAAATGGGGTTTTGTTAAAAAAAAAGGGAGGGAAGGGAACAAAATATGGGTAGAGGTTATGGTCTGAAATTGTTGAACTCTATGTTGAGTCCAGAAGGCTGGTTGCAACATCGAGTTGTTTATTTTTTTCTGTTTCCCATGGCAACTGGTAATTCCGCCATTCACACCGTATCTAGACGCATCTTTTGTTCCGTAATTTGTGCCATTACCATCTTTATTTGGCCCAATCTAATTTCCAGCATTTTCTGTTTGTATTTCAGATTCGAGCATCCGCTATATTTTGCTTTTGTGTTCTGGACTTTGGCCTGAGTTACCCTTTAGGACACTGGGAGTAACTTTACTGAAAGCTTTTTGAGGACATTAAGTATTCTGGGTTCAGTCCATAATGCATTGTCTTTGGAAGGAACACATTTCATGAGCTAAATGCCCTTTTCTGCAATATTTTTATAGTTCTAATAAAAAACAGAAACCAAACTGAAGTTTGCAAACTAGAAATAAGGGACATCTGGAATCAGGCTCTTGTTACTTAGACATTAGTGCCAAGAAGCAGGAATCCTAACAACATCTTGCTTTATTAAGAAAGCCCTTTGTAGATTTTAACTAATTCTTGATAAATAAATTTCTCGGATATGCATTTTTGACGGGAGGAGGGAATTACTTTGTATTCAGAGGACATACTGCCTAGAATGACCTTATTCAATAGATTTTTAATCTGCCCGAGGAATTCTGCTCTTCATCGCATAAACACTTGCCACAACGTAGCTGGAGGTCTGAATTAACTTAATGAAGATAAATTCAGGTAAAGCTCTGCAGCAATTGTGTGGTTGCCCATGCTTTCAGCACAATGTCCTTTGGAAGGGGAATGTAATTATTGAAAAATCATGTAGATACACTTCACTTTATGTGAAATGTTAATTAGTTAAATGAGGATTTTTCTTTCACCATTTTCTAATGAGTGCTGGCCTGGTCTTCACTTCCTTTGGCATTTGAGTTCCATGGGCCCATCTTGCTATTGCTGACAGCTGGACTGCAGTTGTTCCTCTGTACTTGAGAAATGATGGGACTTGTTTCAATGCAGCCTGCATTTGTGATCTAGAGTTCTAATGTTTGGTTCAATTCTGACTTTGAATTCCTCAGCTTTGTTCAGTGTGTCTGTTTGGCTCAGTTGGCTGCACTCGTGCCTCTGAGTAAAAATGTTGTGGGATCAAACCCCACACACCAGGGTTTGAGCACATAATATAAATTAACATTTCAGTGCGCTGCTGTCTTGTTGATGAATTATTAAAACTGGGGTCTTGTCAGCCTGGATATGCAAGATCCCATGACACTGTTTGAAAACGAAAAAAGGAAAATAAGACTTGCGTTTATAAAGTACCTTTCACAGCCTCAGGACCTCCCAAAGCGCTTTACAGCCAATGAAGTACTTTTTGAAGTGTTGTCACTGTTGTAATGTAGGAAACACGGCAGCCAATTTGCACACCGCAAGCTCCTACTGACAGCAATGTGATGACCAGATAATCTGTGTTTGGGTGTTACTTGAGGTATGAATATTGGCCAGTATGCTGGGGATAATTTCCCTGCTCTTCGAAATAGTGCCACAGGATCTTTTACGTCCATCTGAGAGCGCAAACGGGGGCCTCGATTTAACGTCTCATCCGAAAGAAGGGAGTTCTCTGTGTACTGGACAAAATTCAGGCCTGAACCCACACCATAAAATTTTAAAAGTGGTCATTCTTCTCATTTGCCATTTGTGAGGCTTGTCGTGTGCAAGATTTTTCATTAATTAGATCTGTCATTCAGCTTGTTGTGTATTTTTATACATTAGTTGAAACATTTAAATAGAGGAGCGAAGGAAAAACATATGACTGAAGCACTTAACTAATTAGGTTTCAAAGTGAATGGGGAAATGCTTGGCAGAAAAACGATGGATATTTCTCTTTAAAATCTGGGACATATGAGTTGATGGGAACTGAGCTAAACATTTTGAAGGCAATTGTGAATCAGGCTGCTGCAGGTAATTAAGATGTTGGAATATAAAATGTGCAATATCCTGAGGAGCAGTGTGCAGCTGGCAGTAGAGGTTTAACTAAATGTTACCATTCACCCGATGTCTGCTCAGGACTTAATGGAGGTGATATTTCTTCTGCATCACATTTGAAGAGAGAACGTGAAGAAGTAACGTGATGCTGGACAGTTTCCCCCAACACCGCTGTAAGGCTGCAAGACTTTAGTGCAGAGTTCCTCCTCATTCTTTGAAAATAAAAATAACTAACACAGGTGGGGAGGAAGACATAAAAAGGCACATTTTAAATTTCCTCTCTGAGCGTTGTCAATCCTGCCTGAAGTTTGAGGATGTATTTCTGTATGGGCGGGAGGGAGAGTTGAATTTTGTCCATGTTGCTTACGGAGTGAGATTAGTTAGGGACCTTGTCCCCTAGTGCACACTGCTTCTGGAGGTGAAGAAAGGAGAGAAAATAGTTGCAGAAAAAAAATCAAATAATGTGACACAAAAGGACAATCTTCGCTGATTTTGTTATCTGCAGCTAAAAACAAAAAGATCTGCATTTATGTCGAGCATTTCACGACCACAGGATGTCCAAAGCACTTTGCAGCAATGAAGTACTTTTTGAAGTTTAGTCACCATTGTAATATTGAAAGCAGAGCTGCCAATATGCACACAGCAAGCTCCCACAAACAATAATAAACAGATTATCTGTTTTTCTGATGTTGATTGAGGGATAAATATTGGCCATGTGGGATCTTTTCCGTCCAGTTGAGAGGGCAGACGGGGCCTTAGTTTAACGCCTCGTCCAAAGGACGGGAGAAATGAAACTTCCTTTATAAATCTGGGATAGCACAGAGGCGGGAATGTGTTGCAAGGCAGTAATATAGGGCCCAAGTTTCCACATGATTCGTGCCTGATTTTTAGGAGCAACTGGTGGAGAACGGACTATTTTAGAAATCGCAATTCTCCACATTTTTTTTTCTGCAGTTCTAGTCAGGTAGAACAGTTCTACTTTAGAACAGAATTTTTTCTTCAAAAGGGGGCATGTCCGGCCACTGACGCCTGATTTGAAAGTTTCCACAGTGAAAATGTACTCCAAACTAAAGTAGAATGGAGCCAGTGAAGATATTTGTAGAACTGAAAAAACCTGTTCTATACATTAAAAAATCAGGCACAGGTTACAAATTAGGCGTCCAGAACGAGGTAGGGGGGGGTGGGGGAAGGGAACTCATTAAATTCGACAATAAATCCTTATTTATACTTCTACAAATATTATACAAATAAATCCAACCTGAATAAACATTTATAAGCCACGAAAAGATTAAATAAACCATCTTCCTACCTGTGTGAAAGTGCTTCAGCCAGGGAGAATTCTGCAGCCGTTCGTGCCGCTGTGAGAGAGAGAGAGAGAGAGAGAGAGAGAGAGGGGGGAGGGGGGGAAGAGAGAGAGAGAGAGAGAGGGACGGGGGGGGGTCGGGTGTCGGGGTGGGGGGGGAGCGGGGGTCGGGGCGGGGGGGGGAGCGGGTGTCGGGTTGTCGGGGGGGGGGGGAGAGCGGGTCTCTGGTCGGGGCGGGGGGGCGAGCGGGTGTCAGTCTCGGGTCGTCGGGGGGGGGGGGGTGCGCGGGTGTCGGGTCGGAGCGGGTCTCGGGTCGGGTCTGGTCAGGCGGGGAGCAGGAGCTGGCCGTGGGAGGAGACCCAGTTAGGCCATTGGGCCAGGGCTAGGGGCTGCGTGCTTCGGGCCCCTCCCACACAGTTCGGCGCCTGGAGCTACTGCACTTGCGTGCCGACTGTAGCGCGCATGTGCAGAGGTCCCAGCACTGTTTTCAGCGCCGGGACCTGGCTCCGCCCCCCCCACCGCTCGTGCTGACTGCGCCAAGGGCCAGAGGACCTATAAGTAGGTGCAGACTACCGAGGATTTTTTTAGGCGCGAAAAACGGGCGCCCAGCTCGGAGGGGCGCCCGTTTTTTTTCTTGTAGAAACTTGGGCCCATAATGAGGGATTGAATTGAGTAAGACTTTCAACCATTCATCCACCTCCTTTCTGCTTCGCACCCTCTGGAATGAGGCCAGCAGAAATTGATGGGAAGAAAAAAATACGTATGGCTGCTGTGGTAGATCATAATTCTTCGTCATGGTTAAGTTTTATGAATTATTTTGTCATCCATGAAGCTCGTTTAGGCAAGCACATGTGCATGGTAACAACTTTGTCTCTTGGTTGACTGCGAAACTCTTACATGCCCTTTAAGATTCTGAAGAGGGAAATGCTGGTCCAGTAAATCTTGAACTGTGTTCGTTGAGATTTCATCTGGCTCCCAAAAAGATAAATTCATTGCTTTGTTTTTAGACTGTGACTGAGGGAATCTCACTTGGTTTTTCATGCTTCGCAGTGTACAATTACAATGGTACATTGCTTAACCGAACACTTAGCTAAACTCACCGGTTATTCAAACTGGATTTTCCAATCTGCCCTCTGCTCCATCACTTATTGTTCTGTATACTGGCCTCTTGCGCATCCCCAATTTTCATCACTCCATCATTGCCGGCCGTGCTTTTAGCTGCCTCGGCCCTAAGCTCTGCAATCCTCTCCCAAAATCTTTCCCTCCTCTTAAAATGCTCCTTAAAACCTACCTCTTTGACCAAGTTTTTGATCACCTGTCCTAATATATCCTTATGTGGCTCAGTGTCAAATTTTGTTAAAACTACTGTGAAGTGCCTTGGGATGTTTTACCATGTTAAAGGTGCTATACATATGCAAGTTGTTGCTGTTGTATGGATGTCTGTGTTGAATTAATTTTCAGTGCAGTGAGCCATTAAAACTAAAGGAACCTATTGTCAGAATTATTCCCTTCGCTATTTCCTAACCGTTGAAATCGTTTCCATCCATCTGTCCTATTAAATGAGATGAATACTATCAATAGTTAGAACACCACTGTAGGTTTACTTTGCCTGGCATTCTGTTGGCATTGTGATGGCAGGCTACAGATAGGTGCCTCGAGATGGATTGTTGTGAGCAAGGGCAGCTGTGGCCTCACGTTACAGCTCCGACACCAGAAATGAAATGAAGACACAATGGTAACACTTCAGATTTGCTATGCAGCTTAAAAATGCAGTCCATTAAACTGGGAAGATGCATTTCAAACCAAGAAACTGAGCTTCATTTGGCCAATAGAGAATTTCTAATATATTGCAGATGAAACTCAGCAACTCCAAAGCTGCCAGGATTGCATGTGTGGCAGTTTGATTTGAATGAAAAGCTGGTGTCAATACTTGGGCACTTACTCATTTAGACAATCTCCCTTGGGGTTTATCTTTTCTTGTACTCTTCTGGCACTGTGACTGTCGGGACAGGTCTACTGAGATTATGTACTGTGAATAAGGGCAGCTGCAGCCGCATATTGAAGGTTTAACAGCATAACATAATGCTGTTAACATTAACACTTCAATACTGCAGAGGTTGGAGGCGTGGAAGAAAAGTGCCTCCTTCAATTGGATGGGGTACACATTGGCAGCGAAATGAAAGGTTGTGGGTCTTTCCTTGAGTCCTCGAAGTCATGTAAAACTGTCGCAAATGGGTGTTTAAATCTTTCTCTGTTTAGATCAGGTGACCATTCAGCAAGTCTTGAGGAATGAGATGGACTTTATTTTTCTGTTCATCAATAACAAATGCTCGTACTGGTGGACATTTCACTTTGTCACTTAGTGCTAAAATAGTGGACTCCCAGGTCAGATATAATGTGAGTTAGTTCCAGGGTAAACTCCTGCTTTGTCTTTCAAAAAAAAATACTTTGTCCTCCCTCCAATTTCAGAAGAGCACTGCTACCACAAAATAAGGTGTATTTTGTCATTTCTCAGACCAGCTACCTTTGCAATCCCTCTCCCGTCAGCTTCCCAGTTTTTACGAACTAGGAGCATTTTGTGTTGTGGACAGTCGAGATTAATTTTCAGAGCCTGGAGAGAGAAACTGGAGGCTTTCAGGCTGGCCTAGCTTTGGGCCTGCATCCCATAGACAAATAAACCAATGGTGCAATCCAACTTTCAAGACCTCATTCATAAAACGGACTAGTTTTGAAGATGCTGAGGATTCTCCACTTCCTGTCAAATTCAAATCTTATCTAGTTCTCTTTATCTTTCCCCATTCACACTTGTACCTGACCAGTACAGCTATATTAAAATTTCATACCAATGCCATCCTAACAATAAAGATATTACTTCTGACACACATCTATAAGTAGCCCAGGAGTGGTGAATCTTGAGTGTGTGTTGTTGGCAGTGCAACAAAAAGTTTAAATGACTGGTTCTTCAAATATGATTCTCCCTATTCACTCATGGATAAAGCATTTTGAAACCCATGCATTTTTAATTATCTAAACTTAATTTTTCATGCCCCCTCGCCCCAGCATCGGTTTTATTTAATTACATGAATGCTTCTGTTAACTCAGCAGATCTTCATTTACATTTATATTGTGGATGCTCAGTTTTTTTTTAAATCGCAACTCCATTGCCTTGATGTCTTCTCCACAATTTGTGTCTGCTTTCTCTTTCCCATCTGTTTCTCCCCCACCCCCAGCCCTCCAAATACTTAATCCTGGGCGAAGGGGATTGGATCTGTCCTCACGACTCATTAGCACTGCTCTGTAACTGGGCACTGAGAACTGCACATGAGGTTTACAGCTTTTTATTTAAAAAAAAGTCAACCTCCCATGGAGATTGCCTCACTCAAGCTGTGTGCTAGAATAGTGATCAGACAACTGACGCAGATGCCAGATTGTACTTGGATTATTCATATCGCCTTTTCTTGTAAAAATGAAAATTTTCAGTGCTTTTCCTTGGCTGCTCTGTGGGTCGAAAGGACTTGAAGCTAAAGCTGCTCTCCAGTTAGTCACTGCTTCCTGGACTACCTAGTGCTGTTTCTTTTCTCTCTCCCTTCCTTTGGGAGAACAATATAAGTTGGTAGCCAGCACCTCCCCATTTCAGCACATTTAAACCAGGAAGTGTGGGGAGCATTTTGAGCCAACTGTAATCCTGCAAGATGCCTCTTTATTTTAATATTAGGATAGGGCTGATGGTCAGAATTTGTAACTTTATCATTTATAATTCTTTTTTTCTTAAATATTTTAGTTGAACTTAACCACTCAAAATCACTAAGTTTACATCGGTGCATGTTCTAGCATTAATAGGTACGAGCTAGTTTTATTTTAATATCAAAAAGGAAAAGGAGGTGGGATAGCTCTGTTCATAAAGGATAAGATAAGTGCGTTAGTGAGAAATGATATTGGCTCAGAGGATCAGGATGTTGAATGAGTTTGGGTGGAGATAAGGAATAAGGGGAAAAAGTCACTGGTGAGCATAGTCTATTGGCCCCCTAACAGTAGCTGCACTGTTGGATGGAGTATAAATCAAGAAATAATGGAGGCTTGTAAAAAAGGAATGGCAATAATCATGGCTGATTTTATCCTTCATATTGATTATACAAAGCAAATTGGCTAAGGTAGCCTTGAGAAAGAGTTCATAGTGTATCATTTCGTTGAATAGTATGTTGCGGAACCAACCAGGTAGCAGGCTGCCTTAGATCTGGTACCGTGTAATGAGACAGGATCAATAAATGACCTCCTAGTAAAGGATCCTCTCGGAAAAAGTGATCATAGCATTGTTGAATTTCAAATTCAGGTGGAGGATGAGAAAGTTGGATCTCAAGACAGTGTCCTCAGCTTAAATAAGGGAGACCACAAAGGTAGAGTTTGTTAAAGTGGACTGGGAAAATACATTCAAGAGTGAGATTGAACAGAGTGTCCAAGGGAACTGCAGGGCTGGAAAAGGTTTAAGATCGGGAGAGGAAGGCCATGAGGTGATTTGAATAAGAGGCCAAGAGTTTTAATTTGGTTGTCAGTGAGAACAGGGTTGATGGGTGAGTGGGATAGTAGGCAGCAGGGTTTTTTTTTCAATGAACTCCAGTTTAGAGTGTGGAGAATGGGAGGCTGGCCAGGAGAGTAGTGGAATTGTCGGGTCTGAGGATGAGTTTCAGCAAAAGATGGGCTGGGGCAGTGGAGAAGACTGGCAATAGAAACATAGAAAATAGGTGCAAGAGTAGGTCATTTGGCCCTTCGAGTCTGTACCACCATTCAATATGACTGATCATGCAACTTCAATACCCCATTCCTGCTTTCTCTCCAAACCCCTTGATCCCTTCAGCCGTAAGGGCCACATCTAACTCCCTTTCGAATATATCAAATGAACTGGCCTCCAACTTTCTGTGGTCGAGAATTCATCTCGGTCCTAAATGGCTTACCCCTTATCCTTAGACTGTGATCCCTGGTTCTGGACTTCCCCAACATGGGGAGCATTCTTCCTGCATCTAACCTGTCCAATCCTGTCAGAATTTTATATATTTCTATGAGATCCCCTCTCAATCTTCTAAATTCCAGTGAATATAAGCCCAGTCAATCCAGTCTCTCCTCATATGTCAGTCCCGCCATCCCGACAATCAGTTTGGTGAACCTTCACTGCACTCCCTCAATAGCAAGAGTGTCCTTCCTCAGATTAGGAGACCAAAACTGTACACAATATTCAAGGTGTGGCCTCACCAAGGCCCTGTACAGCTGCAGTAAGACCTCACTGCTCCTATACTCAATCCTCTCGCAATGAAGGCCAACATGCCATTTGCCACTTTTACTGCCTGCTGTACCTGCATGCCTATCTTCAATGACTGATGTACTATGACACCCAGGTCTCGTTGCACCTCCCCTTTTCCTAATCTGTCACCATTCAGATAATATTCTGCCTTCCTGTTTTTGCCACCAAAGTGAATAACCTGAACATTTATCTACATTATACTGCATCTGCCATGTATTTACCCACTCACCTAACTCGTCCAAGTCACCCTGCAGGCTCTTGGCATCCTCCTCACAGCTCACACTGCCACCCAGCTTAGTGTATCTGTAAACTTGGAGATATTACATTCAATTCCTTTGTCTAAATCATTAATGTATATTGTAAGGAGCTGGGGCCCCAGCACTGAATCTTGTGGTCCTCCACTAGTCACTTACTGCCATTCTGAAAAGGATCCGTTTATTCCGACTCTTTGCTTCCTGTCTGCCCACCAGTTCTCCATCCACGTCAATGCATTACTCCCAATACCATGTGCTTTAATTTTGCACACCAATCTCTTGTGTGGGACCTTGTCAAAAGCCTTTTGAAAGTCCAAATATACCACATCCACTGGTTCTCCCTTGTCCACTCTACTCGTTACATCCCCTCAAAATTCCAGAAGATTTGTCAAGCATGATTTCCCTATCACAAATCCATGCTGACTTGGACCGATCCTGTGACTGCTTTCCAAATGTGCTGCTATTTCATCTTTAATAATTGATTCTAACATTTTCCCCATTACTGATGTCGGGCTAACCATTCTATAATTCCTTGTTTTCTCTCTCCTTTTTTAAAAAGTGGGGTTACATTTGTTACCCTCCAATCCATAGGAACTGATCCAGATTCTTTAGAATGTTGGAAAATGACCACCAATGCATCCACTATTTCTAGGGCCACTTAATACTCTGGGCTGCAGACTATCAGACCCTGGGGATTTATCGGCCTTCAAGCCCATCAATTTCCCTTACACAATTTCCTGGCTAATAAGAATTTCCTTCAGTTCCTCTTTCTCACTTGACCCTCAGTCCCCTAGTATTTCCGGAAGGTTATTTGTTTCTTCCTTAGTGAAAACAGAACCAAAGTATTTGTTCAATTGGTCTGCCATTTATTTCTTTGTTCCCATTATAAATTCACCTGATTCTGACTGCAAGAGACCGACATTTGTCTTCACTAATCTTTTTCTCTTCACACATCTATAGAAGCTTTTGCAGTCAGTTTTTATGTTTCCTGCAAGTTTACACTCATACTCTATTTTCCCCCTCCTAATTAAACCATTTGCCCTCCTCTGCTGAATTCTAAATTTCTCCCACTCCTCAGGTTTGCTGCTTTTTCTGGCCAATTTATATGCCTCCTTGGATTTAACACTATCCTTAATTTCTCTTGTTAGCCACGGTTAAGCCACTTTCCCCGTTTTATTTTTACGCCAGACAGGGATGTACAATTGTTGAAGTTTACCCATGTGATCTTTAAATCTCTGCCATTGCCTATCCACCATCAACCCTTTAAGTATCATTCACCAGTTTATCCTAGCCAATTCATGTCTCATACCATCGAATTCACCTTTCCCCAAGTTCAGGACCCTAGTCTCTGAATTAATTATCACTCTCCATCTTAATGAAGAATTCTACCATATTATGGTCACTCTTCCCCAAGGGGCCTCGCACAAGGTTGCTAATTAATCCTCTCTCATTACACAACACCCAGTCTAGGATGGCCATGTCTCTAGTTGGTTCCTTGACAAATTGGTCGAGAAAACCATTCTTTTTTACTCCAGGAAATCATCCTCCATCGTATTGCTACCAGTTTGGTTAGCCCAATCTATATGTCGATTAAAGTCACCCGTGATAACTGCTGTACCTTTATTGCACGCATCCCTAATTTCCTGTTTGATGCTATCCCCAACCTCCCTGTTTAATGGTCTGTACACAACTCCCACTAACGTTTTCTGCCCTTTGGTGTTCCGCAGCTCTACCCATTCAGATTCCATGTCATCCAAGCTAAAGTCCTTCCTTACTATTGCTTTAATCTCCCCTTTAACCAGCAACGCTACCCCACCTCCTTTTCCTTTCGGTCTATCCTTCCTGAATGTTGAATCCCCTGGATGTTGAGCTCCCAGCCTTGGTCATCCTGGAGCCATGTCTCCATAATCCCAATTACATCATATCCATTAACAGCTGTCTGCGCAGTTAATTCATCCACCTTAATGCGAATGCTCCTCTCATTGAGACACAGAGCCTTCAGGCTTGTTTTTTTAACTTGTAATGTGGCCCTTTTTGACTTTTGCCTTTGATTTCTCTGCCCTCCACTTTTACTTATCTCCTTTCTACCTTTTGCTTCTGCCCCCATTTTACTTCCCTCTGTCTCCCTGCATAGATTCCCATCCCCCTGCCATATTAGTTTAAACCCTCCCCAACAGCACCAGCAAACGGTCCTCCTCGGACATCGGTTCTGGTCCTGCCCAGGTGCAGACCGTCTGGTTTGTACTGGTCCCTGGTCCCACCTCCCCCAGAATCGGTTCCAATGTCCCAGGAATTTGAATCCCTCCCTGCTGCACCATTGCTCAAGCCACGTATTCATCTTAACTGTCCTATTTCTACTTGACGAGCATGTGGCACTAGTAGCAATCCTGAGATTACTATCTTTTGAGTTCCTACTTTTTAATTTAACTCCTAGCTCCCTAAATTCAGCCTGTTGGATCTCATCCCATTTTTTCCCATATCGTTGGTACCTTTATGCACCACGACAACTGGCTGTTCACCCTCCCCCCTCCAGAATGCCCTGCAGTCGCTCCGAGACATCCTTGACCCTTGCACCAGGGAGGCAACATACCATCCTGGAGTCTCGATTGTGTCCGCAGAAACGCCTATCTGTTCCCCTTATAATAGAATCCCCTACCACTATAGCTCTCCCACTCTTTTTCCTGCCCTCCTGTGTAGCAGAGCCACCCATGGTGCCATGAACTTGGATGCTGCTGCCCTCCCCTGATGAGCTATCTTCCCCCATCAATATCTAAAGCGGCGTATGTGTTTTGGAGGGAGATGACCGCAGGGGACTCCTGCACTACCTTCCTACTCCTGCTCTGCCTGATGGTCACCCATCCCCGATCTGTCTTTGTAACCTTTCATCATCCTAGGTCGTCCCACGAATCGAAGATGACTTGCCTTCACGTCAAAAAGTTCACAGGAAGATGCCTGTGCTTGGATTTTTTTTAACGTGTGGTGACCGTTGCACACCAGCCACCACACGGGCTTGATAGAGCGAGGTCTTGGTCCAGTAGCAAGGATTCACTAAGACGACTGGAGACCAGCTCTGCTGCACAGACCTAGTACGCACCCATATTGCAGTGAGGGCTGGCCCGTGCTGCCCCTGGGACCCCTCCTCTCCTGGGCCCCGAACTCGTGCCTCTCCTGGGCCCCGATCACGTCCCTCTACAATCTCTCGCCACTCCTTCGCCCCGACCTCGCCGCTCCGGCAGTACCTAAATTCAGCCTGTAGGACCACGCTCCAATCACCAACCTGGACCTTGATGATGTCACTCTTCACTGCTGTTGCTCTCCTGCTCCAGTACATGCTGCTTCCTGGAGTGGAAGCTGCTCATTCCGCTCCCCGGCCTGTTCTGATGGTGCTCGCAGGCCAGGGACTGCATAGAGTGCTGGGCTAGGCTGCCACGCTGCTCCTTCCGCTCCCCGGCCTGCTCCTTTACCTGCGGTGTGACCAACTCACTAAACGTGCTATTCACGATGAAGAGGTCGAACTGGATGTCGCAGCTTACGGGTGCATGTGTCACCACAAGGCAGCATGTAGATGAGGTAGAGGAGGGGGCCAAGGATCGGTCCTGGTGGAACTCCAGAGATAATGGTACGGGGAAGAAAGAACAGAAGCCATTTCTGGAGACACTGTGGTTACGATTGGATGGGTAGGAGTGGAATCAAGCAAGGGCAGTGCCATTGAGCTTGGATAATGTGGGTGAGGGAGCGCAGTGACTACTGCAGAGGTAATGTGGTAAATGGAAGGCGAACGGCTCGGCATCTTGAAAATGGAATTATGAGCAACATGGGGCCAAATTTGTTGAGGGGGGCGGAGGCAGAATGCAGTAACGTTGGAAGAGGGATGGAGGAAGTGGTCAAATATGGCCTTGTCTGATCAAGACCATGAGAGTAGAGGCCTCATGAGATGGCAAGGTCGAGTGGATGGCTATGAAGATAAGAGTTTATATGGAGGGTGCTACGTCCTTACTATACAGTATAAATGCACACGAGGCCCTTGCTTGAGAGGTCAGGTCAGGCTGTGACCTGTCCTTTATTTCATAGCACTCCAGTGATGGAAGTGGGTGGAGCTTACCCTTTTATATCTGAAGGTCTCGGTTAGGAGTGTCTCCCACAAGTTCACCACCTAGTGGTCAGTGTTCTCACAGTGTACAACTTAGGTCAGATTATACATGGGTTACAATGCTGGTTGAATAAATGACATCACCTCCCCCTACCACTCCAAAGTCTTATTGGGATCACAGGTTGAGTCTCTCTGGTGGTTTACGCTCCCTTGTAGAGCGCCTGAGTTGGGGCTCCGGTTGTTGGGCGCTGGCCTGAGTGTCTGCGGTTTGCGGTGCCTCAGGCCTGTCCAGACTGCCCACAGTGACTGGGCTCTCCTCCCTTTGGTTCCTGTGTTCGGTCACCTGTGGTGGAGTGAACTCTACATCGTGTTCTTCCTCTGCTTCTATGGGGTTGCTGAACCTCCTTTTTGTTTGATCCACATGTTTGCGACAGATTTGTCCATTGGTAAGTTTAACTACCAGAATCCTATTTCCCTCTTTGGCAACCACAGTGCCTGCGAGCCATTTGGGCCCTGCAGCATAGTTGAGGACAAAAACAGGGTCATTTATATCAATACATCGTGCCCTCGCATTCCTGTCATGGTAGTCATATTGTGACTGGCGCCTGCTCTCGATAATTTCTTTCATGGTGGGGTGTATAAGGGATTACCGGGTTTTGAGCGTCCTTTTCATTAGCAGCTCTGCGGGTGGAACCCCTGTGAGCGAGTGTGGTCGGGATCTGTAGGCCAACAGGAGGCGTGATAAGCGGCATTGTAGGGAACCCCCTTGGATTCTGAGCATCCCCTGTTTGATTATCTGCACTGCTCGTTCTGCCTGGCCATTTGAAGCCGGCTTGAACGGTGCTGTTCTAACATGGTTAATTCCATTGCCTGCCATGAAGTCCTGGATTCAGTGCTTGTGAAGCACGGGCCATTGTCGCTGACCAAGATGTCCGGTAGACCGTGGGTGGCAAACATTGCCCGTAGACTTTCTATGGTGGCAGAGGATGTGCTTGAATTTAAAATGTTACACTCGATCCATTTGGAGTAGGCGTCTACTACAACCAAAAACATTTTTCACATGAAAGGACCTGCGTAGTCCACATGGATGCGTGACCAAGGCTTGGCGGGCCATGGCCAGGGGCTAAGGGGGTCTTCCCTGGGCGCATTGCCCAGCTGGGCACACATGTTGCATCTGCGAACACAAAGTTCCAGATCTGCATCTATCCCTGGCCACCAAATGTGTGACCTGGCAATTGCCTTCATCGTGACAATGCCCGGGTGCTCATTGTGGACTTCTGATGAACACCTCTCTGCCCATCTGGGGCATGACTACGCGGTTTCCCCACAGTAGGCAATCGGCCTGAATCGAGAGTTCATCCTTGCGTCTGTGAAATGGTTTAAATTTTTCGGGGCATGCCCCATCCCCATTCAGGACATATTTCTTGACTAGAGACAATAGCGGGTCTCTATTTGTCCAAACTTTAATCTGACTGGCTGTCACGGGTGAGCCTTCGCTTCCGAAAGCTTCAACAGCCATGACCATCTCAGCAGCATGCTCGGTCGCCCCCTCAGTGGTGGCTAGTGGGAGCCTGCTGAGTGCATCGGTGCAGTTTTCGGTGCCCGGTCTGTGCCGAATTGTGTATTCATAGGCGGCTCACGTGAGTGCCCACCTCTGTATGCGGGCCGATGCGTTTGCATTTATGGTCGCCTTGTCGGCCAAAAGAGACGTTAGGGGTTTGTGATCTATCTCCAGCTCAAATTTCCTGCCAAACAGGTACTGGTGCATTTTCTTTACCGTATATACACATGCGAGCGCCTCCTTTTCTACCATCCCGTAGCCCCTTTCTGCCTGGGACAGAGTTCTGGAGGCATAAGCTACCGGCTGTAACTGACCCTTGGCATTGACATGCTGCAACACACACCCGACACCATAGGACGATGCATCGCACGTTAAGACAAGTTTCTTACATGGGTCGTATAGTGTTAAGAGTGTTGGAACATAACAAATTGCGTGCTCTATTAAAAGCCCTTTCCTGGCTGTCCCCCAAGACCCATTCGCGACCTTTGCGTAGGAGCACGTGTAGCGGCTCTAGCAGCGTGCTCAATTTGGGAAGAAAGTTACCAAAATAGTTCAGGAGCCCCAGGAATGAATGCAGCTCCGTCGTGTTACGGGGTCTGGGTGCTCTCTGGATCGCTTCCGTCTTGGACGCAGTAGGGCTGATCCCGTCTGCTGCTACCCTCATCCCCAGGAATTCTACCTCTGGAGCTAGGAAGACGCACTTCGCCTTTTTCAGTCGCAGCCCTACCCGGTCCAGTCTGCGTAGCACCTCCTCCAGGTTGTGGAGGTGTTCTTCAGTTTCGAAACCCGTAATGAGAATGTCGTCCTGAAAAACCACTGTCCCTGGAATCAATTTGAGGAGGCTTTCCATATTTCGTTGGAAGATCGCGGCAGCCGAGCGAATCCCGAATGGACATCTGTTGTACTCAAACAACCCCTTGTGTGTCGTGATGGTGGTCAGCTTCTTCGACTCACTCGCCAGCTCCTGGGTCATGTAAGCTGAGGTCAGGTCCAATTTTGAAAAAAGTTTGCCACCTGATAGCGTTGCAAAGTGGTCCTCCGCTCTCTGTAGCGGGTACTGGTCTTGGAGTGACACCCAATTGATGGTGGCCTTGTAATCGCCACATATCCTGACTGACCCATCCGCCTTGAGCTCGGGCTCGCCCAGTTACTGAATTCGACTGGCAAGATGATGCCTTCCCTCAGCAGGCGGTCCAATTCGCCTTCTATCTTTTCCCGCATCACGTACGGCACCGCTCTGGCCTTGTGGTGTACTGGCCTGGCGTCCGGGTTTATGTGAATCACTACCTTGGCCCCCATGAAAGTGCCAATGCCGGGTTGAAATAATGAGTCAAATTTGTCCAGGATCTGAGAGTATGATACTCGCTCCACAGAGGAAATTGCATTGACATCGCCCCATTTCCAGTTCATGACAGCAAGCCAACTCCTCCCCAGTAATGCAGAACCATCCCCTGGGACAATCCAGAGTGGCAGTCTGTTCTCCGAATCTTTGTGGGTCATGACTACCGTGGCGCTGCCCAGCACCGGAATGATCTGCTTTGTGTCAGTCTGTAGCTGTGCGTCAATCAGCGATAATTTTGGCCTCCTGACTTTGGACGCCCACAACTTTTCGAACAGTTTGATACCCATCAGGGACTGGCTGGTCCCCATGTCTAGCTCCATTGATACTAGGATGCCATTGAGGAGCAGTTTAATCATTATCAGTGGCGTCCTGGTATATGAACTGTATACGTGCTCCACAATGAACTCGCTGAACTTCACTTCCAGCGATTTCCCCCAGCATTCATTTCTGCAGGTATTTTGCTCACCTCTGCAAACTCCGGCTGAGTGTGTACCTCCACGCCTCCAGCATGAGCTGCTGTTTGAAACAAAAGGTCCCTTGCCAGTCGATCGTCCCTGACTGCCCCTGTTATTGCCCTTGAGTGCGCCATTAACAGGTGTTGATGGCCCCATTACTGGCCGCATTGTCCCTTGCAATGGCGTGAATCGCTGTTAAGCTTGCCATTGTCTCTGTCGAACTCTGGGTTCGACTACATGTTGGGGCATGCCTGACTGCCCTTGTCTGCCTGGAGAACTGTGTGCTGCTTTAACAATGTTGAATCTCTGTCCCAACCATTCCTTAACACAGTACCTCTCATCTGTTCTGCTAGTGGCCATGCTCGTGTGGTTTAAATCCCAGTTTCTTGTCACCATTGATACGTCCTTACTATACAGTATAAATGCACACGAGGCCCATGCTTGAGAGGTCAGTCTGTGACCTGTCTTTTATTTCATAGCACTCAAGTGATGGAAGTGGGTGGATCTTCCCCTTTTATATCTGAAGGTCTCGGATAGGAGTGTCTCCCACAAGTTCACCACCTAGTGGTCAGTGTCTTCAGTGTACAACTTAGGTCAGATTATACATGGGTTACAATGCTGGTTGAATACATGACAGAGGGAGAGGTTTAAAGAGGACCGTGAAATCAGAGGAGAAGAGACACGCTGAGTTGAGATGGAAATTGGAATCGCCCTATATACAGTGCTGCTACTACTAGCAAGAATTCTGTCAGAGGCACTAAGAACACCAGTCAGAATATTTTGTGATGCCTCCAACATGACATTGGTGGTTGCAAATATAAACAGCTGTGCCAAGTTCATGTCTGCCATTTTAGGTCTGAGCATGGGCAGGTCAGCTGCCTTGTACAGACCAGTAGTGTAATTTTTGCAATTCTAACCTGCACAGCCTTCTCCCAACATAAGCGAAGTTCTAGCCAGTCAAAATTGTCGACGTGTCTTTGCACCAACTGTCCTGTTCCAGATTCAGGTACGTGCAGTTCTGTTCTAATCATGCGAACTACACACATACACATGTTTCCGTAAGTGTCATTTTTCATTGTTTTGGAAACTTAGCAAATTTGGCACCTGGGGAGCTGTGGTATATTGTGGAAATGTTCTCCAACATAGGGGGCATGCAAATGCTGCTTCGAGCTTACTTTCATGGGAAATCAATATCTGAAATCTAATCCAAAAGGATTTTCTGCCATGTCGTGATTAACAATTTGTTACCATGTGTGAGAAGCTATTGACACAAGGTGATTTTTGATGCCGGGACCTTCCAGCCTGCTCCGTCATTTAATAAGATCATGGCTGATCTGATCTTGGGCTTCGCTCCACTTCCCCGCCCACTCCCATAACCCTTCACTCCTTTATCGCACAAAAATCTGTCTATCTCCACCTTCTCAGTCGGAGTTTTCCTAGGTTGTAGATTTTCAAAAATTATCTGCAGGGTAAGTGGAGAGCGGCCCATCTTTGAGAGGGGGGGTTGTTGATGCAACGTAACGGGCACCATTGTGGCTGGCTTCATTACTTGTGGATAAAGAGAAATGAGAAAAAATTACTTACTGACAAATAACTTTCCCGTCTTCTCTTATAATTAGGCTTCTGTCCCCAAACCATTCTCCAGCTTCGGGGCCAGGTTGGTATTTTTTGCAGAGGTACCCTCGAGCTCAGGCTGCTCAAGAGTCCAGGGTAGATTGCTTTCTGACTAGTTTTCTTTCTCCTCCCCTCTGCATTGAAAACGTCAGGTTCAATTTCTGTACAAAATGTGTACAATGGCAAAGGGCTCTGTGAGCTATGGAAAATAATTCCCTGGGTAATGTCAGGAGGACGTACATACCCCTGAAGGCAAGCAGGAAGTGGGCTTCATGCTCATTGAAGTCACAAGTGGGATTATTTTCTGTATCTTGCTGCTCTTAATTTAGTCTCTTTTATGCCATATGTTTATCCTGCATAAGAACATAAGAAATAGGAGCAAGAGTTGGCCATTTGGCCCCTTGAGCCTGCTCCGCCACAACTCCGTCATGGGTGATCTGATTTTGGGCTCAGCTCCACTTTCCTGCCCACTCCCCATAACCCTTCACTCCCTTATCGTTCAAAAATCTGTGTGTCTCCACCTTAAATATATTCAATGACCCAGCCTCCACAGCTCTGTCAGAATTCCACAGATTTACAGCCCTCTGAGAAGAAATTCCTCCTCATCTCAGTTCAAAATGGGCAACCCCTTATTCTTAAACTATGCCCCCTAGTTCTCAATCCTGTCCAATGAGTTAGTTGCAATTTTCACTTGAAATACAGATTAACACCCGATAACGCAAGGTTACTAATGGCGCTTGCACGACACGTGTTCCTAGTGAAAGTAGAATTCTGCACTTGTCTTATCAATTAGTGACTGTCCTCCTCATGGGGAAGGAGGGAGTTAGGTAGGGTCCAAGTCAGCCCTCTGTGGCTCAGCTCATTCTTGTAATACTTCAGCAAGACAGGTCTGAAGTATTCCAGGGTGATCATGGACCATGTGAACTGAGCACTGTAGGAGTGTGTCGGGAAAGTATTTGTCCAACTCTGCTCCAGATAAGCCAAAGGCTTAATGAAAAGGATAGTCCGAACAGGACAAACAGAAAGAAGCTTGCCAGTGCCCTGTTCTGGTCATCTGCCTGATTTTTATCTGGTTAGCCCCGGGTGCAGTATTCCTGCACATACTTAGGGGTCCTGAAGGACAGTCTCTGCCAACCACCACCTAAGCTCTCTGCACTTGGACAAGTGGGATGTGTCCTTGTAGGACGAGTGTGTGCACTCTGTATTGGACCAACATAAGTCCTACAGCTGGATGTAGATTTGTCAGCAGTGTGAATTGTAGGCTTTTTTAACATGGCGATACATTTTCATGTGTTAGACACTCAGCTGAATTTTGATAACCAGGGGGCAATGCTGTGTGGTGTGAACAATGTAGACCATTTTCCATACCTCGGGAGCCTACGGTCAGCAAGGGCAGACATCGATGACTAGGTCCAACGCAGCCTTCAGTGTGCCAGCGCAGCCTTCGGTCGCCTGAGGATGAGTGTGTTTGAAGACCAGGACCTCAAATCTGGCACCAAGCTTTGTGGTCTCGAGAGCAGTGGTGATGCCCGCCTTCCTAATATAGCTGAGACGTGGACTTGAATACAGCAGACACCTCAAGGCGCTGGAGAAAATACTACCAGCGCTGCCTCCACAAGATCCTGCAAATCCATTGGGAGGATGGGCGCACCAACGTCGGTGTTCTTGCCCAGGCCAACATTCCCAGCATTGAAGCACTGACCACACTCGACCAGCACCGTTGGGCGGGCCACTTCATCTGCATACCCGACACGAGATTCCCAAAGCAAGTGCTCTACTCGGAGCTTCGTCACGGCAAGCGAGCCCCAGGTGGGCAGAGGAAATGCTTCAAGGACACCCTCAAAGCCTCCTTGATAAAGTGCAACATCCCCACCGGCACCTTGGAATCCCTGGACCAAGAGCATCCGGGAGGGCGCTGAGCACCTCAAATCTCATCTCTAACAGCAAGCAGAAACCAAATGCAGACAGTGGAAGAAATGTGCGACAAACCAGACTCCCCACCCACCCTTTCTTTGAACCACTGTCTGCCCCACCTGGGACAGAGACTGTCGGTCCCACATTGGACTCTTCAGCCACCTGAGAACTCACTTTGAGTGGAAGCAAGTCATCCTTGACTTCGAGGGACTGCTGATGATGACTTGGCTAACCCCACCCCCCATCCCCCCCCCCCCCTTAAAAAATGGTGCAGCACATTCTGTCTTAGTGGTGACAGCATACTGTTTAGTAATCACAGGTTACCTACAATAATGGTAGCAATGTGATTCTTAGCCATTTTCTGGCATGTAACAGCAGAGGCATAAGGGCACTATTGAAATCACAAGCGTGAAGAACTGGAGTGTTATCAGAATTGTCTGACTGAACAGTTGGAGGAAGTGACTTCAGGGCTGGGAGTGTTGGTGTGTAGCTTCAACCAGGTTAAAGTAACTCACTGACTTGTGACAATTCCTTTACCTTTCCATTTCCAATCCATAATTTCTAAGCTCCTGCAACTACTCTCTCTCAGCCAGTTGACTCCTAGATTATACCAAGTTTACTTTGTACCTTGTTTTCTTTGAGGTGTAGTTTCCTAAGCTTGAACATCCAGTAAATGATGTAGTTGTTTCCCCCCCCCCCCCCCCCCAAAAGGGGTATTTAGCTATTTAGTAAGTAGTGAGCAACTGAAAATATTTTTCAGTCCCAGAACAAAGGTCAGAAACGTCTCTGAATCAACAGTCTTTTCAAATCAAGCCACATGGAAAGCTTGATGGATTTGTCCTTATTCCTTTTTCAACTGACCTGAGCAGTGCCCCCACATACCTGTGAATTTATTCATTTTTCTAACCTATTCCCACTTCATTGCTAAGATGACCCCATGCACAAATCATATGGAAACACCAAAGTTAATCACTTAATGACTGACGGACAGAATAGTATTATTCTTCGTCGGACCATGTAGGGAACAGCAAAGGTACCAGAATTGCTGACTCGTCCAGTGATTAAATGCAAACCCCATTCTTAACCTTGGTATAAATACACATCGAGTGCTGTGGCCTGGGTTTTACCAGTGAGCCTAATTATAGTAGAGCCAGCAAGTTACTTCAGATGACTGATGAGGCGTAACCTTATTGTCGGACAGAACAATTCGCGCTGAACTATTACAGCCGCACTACCACAGGCAGCCCTGACCCCATTGACAGCAGTGACATATAAATGAAGCAGTGATTGGTGTCCTTGGCAACAGAGAACCACTTCAGGAGGTGGTTTGCGCAGTGCTGCTAATTGTAAGTGTAACTAGCCACAGGTGATTGTGCTGGCTGTTGCATGTTCTAGTTTTTCTGGCTGTGGCTGGGCTGAGCACTCCAGATATCAATGTACACCAACTGTGCATGTAAGCCATGGCTCGCTGGCCAGTACTTTTGCCTCGGAGTCAGAAGGTCATGGGTTCAAGTTCCACTCCAAGAACTTGAGCACAAAATCTAGGCTTGCACTCCAGTGCACTACTTGAGGAAGTTTTGTCTTTTTGGGATGAGGTGTTAAACCGAGGCCTCGTCTGCCTGCTCAGGTCGACACTAAAGAGAGCATGGCACTATATCGAAGAAGAGCAGGTGAGTTCTCCCTGGTTTCCTGGCCAATATTTATTCCTCAATCAACATCAATATAGAAGAAAAAAAATCTGGTCATTATCATATTGCTGTTTGTGGGAGCTTGCTGTGCACAATTGGCTGCCACATTTCCTACATTACAACACTGCAAAAGTCATCGCCATTGGAAGTCTCTCGGAGTCGAGGATGACTTGCTGCTACACTAAACATGAGTTCTCAGGTGACTGAAAAGTCCAACAGTCTCTGTCACAGGTGGGGCAAACAGTGGTTGAAGGAACAGGAGGGTGGGGTGCCTGGGTTGCCCCGCACTCCTTCCTTCCGCTGTCGACAGCAGACTACAAAAGTACGTCAATGGTTCTAAATCGCGTCATGAAAGGGTCTATATAAACGCAATTCTTTTTCAGTATAGTTTCTCGTGAGCTGATTTGCACGGATCTTCACCGACCAGGAGAGGTGTGTGGCTAGAGTGTGTAAATGGCATCTATTCATCAGTCCCATTTGTGTAAATATTTTGCATTCACAGCTGTTCCTACATCGCTGCGGCTCATGTGGAATCCACTACGTAATGTAAGCTAGATGGTTTTCACAGCACCAGCCACCTCAGCACATTACACAACTGCTTCAAGTGGAAGCAGTTCCAAAGTATCAATTCAGCAGAAAACATACCTACGTCGCGCATAAATGCATGCTATCCTCAGTAAGGAAGATAGGATTTTCTAGTCAGTGGATGTGTCTTTGGCTATTAATACACCAGGAGCTGTTTTTATTTCTCCATTTTATCACCACATAGACCAAATGGCCTTCTCCATTTTCTATCAAGCTTGCACTGCCGTTTATATAGCTAACTCTCTCCTTGAAGTTTTTCTCCTTACCAGACTAAGTTTTTCAGACATTGGTTACCCCACCCCCGCAGTACCACACCCAAGTGGCCAATTTTATGTGGGATCCTAGATAGTGAGGGGTGGTGAGTTTTTCACTGCTGGGCTCGAGCATGTTCTCGTCCATTATGGCATGGCACTTTTAACAATCGGGGACGTGAGCCATAGACACATTTTTTCTTCCCATTTCACCCAGGGGTAATGGGGCTAATAATAATTGCATTTTTATAGTGCCTTTCACGACCTCAGGACATTCCAAAACACTTTTAAGCCAATGGAGTACTCTTGAAGTGTTGTCACTGTTGTAATGTAAAAAAACATGGCAGCCAATTTGTGCACAGCAAGCTCCCACAAACAGCGATGTGACGGTTGATGAGCAGTGGTGGACATTTAAGGAGATATTTCATAACTCAAATATATTCCAATGAAAAGGAAAGACTTTGAGAAGGGATAACCATCCATGACGAACTAAGGAAATAAAGGATGGTATCAAATTGAAAACGATGGCATACAAATTGACCAAGATCAGCGGGAGGCCAGAGGATTGGGAAACTTTTTTTAAATCAGCAAGCAACAAAAAAAATAGGGGGAAGATAGATTATGAAAGTAAACGAGCAAGAAATATAAAAACAGATAGAGGTTCTATAGGTATATAAAAAGGAAGAAAAGTTAGTATGCAAGTACAGCAAGTAATCAGGAAGGCAAATGGAATGTTGGCATTTATTGCAAAAGGGGATAGAGTATAAAAGCAGAGAAGTCCTGCTACAACTGTACAGGGTATTAGTACACCAGGTGTGGCCTTACCGTGTACAGTTTTGGTCTCCGTATTTAAGGAAGGATATACTTGTATTGGAGGCTGTTCAGAGAAGGTTCACGAGATTGATTTCGGAGATGAGGGGTTTGACTTATGAAGAAAGGTTGAGTAGGTTGGGCTTATACTCAATAGAGTTTAGAAGAATGAGAGATGATCTTATTGAAACATATAAGATAATGAGGGGGTTCGGCAAGGTGGATGCAGAGAGGATGTTTTCATACATGGGGGAATTTAGAACGAGGGGGCATAGTTTAAGAATAAGGGGTCGCCCATTTAAAACTGATGAGGAATTTCTTTGGGTTGTAAATCTGTGGAATTCTCTGCCCCAGAGAACTGTGGCGGCTGGGTCATTGAATATATTTAAGGCGGAGACAGACAGATTTTTGAGTGATGAGAGTAAAGGGTTATGAGGAGCGGGCAGGGAAGTAGAGCTGAGTCCAAGATCAGATCAGCCATAATCTTATGGAATGGTGGAGCAGGCTCGAAGTGCCAAATGGTCGTCTACTGCTCCCATTCATTGTCATGTTCTTATGATGATGACCAGATAATCTGTTTTTGTGATGTTGCTTGAAGGATAAATATCGGCCAGGACAATGGGGATAACTCATCTGCTTTTCTTTGAAATCATGCCATGGGATCTTTTACATCCATCTGAGTGGGCAGACGGGGCCTCGGTGTAACATCTCATTTAGAAAGACAACACCTCTGACAGTGCAACGGATCCCACAGTACTGCACTGCCAGTTTAGATTTTGTAATCACGTCTTTGGGAGTATTTGTATGCAGTATATCTGCTGAGATCAACGAAATCAGCAGAGACCATGTATCACCCTCTCGCCCCTGTCCTGTATGGGTCAGCTATTCACTGGATGGGCATGAGAAAGGCTTGCTGCATGTGTCCGTTCCCCCCACCCCCATGTCAGGTGATTGGCTGGAGGAAAGAAAGGCAGGCACAATTCATCCTTGTGGGCAGTGCTTGCATGGTACGATACTAATGTTTGCTTGTGATGTATCGACACAGTGAACAATTGACATTGGCTGGAATGATGATGGGAGACAGGAGTATTGCAGGTATAACATAATTTTATTTGGCCATTGCATCTTGTTCTGGTCTACTGTATGTACGAGGAATGAAACATGGAACAGAATTCATTTGAATATTTTCACTTCAAAGAAAGATCATTTCACTCCCAAAATTCTAAATTCCTGTTTTGTATGATCAAGTGAAATCACTTTTGCTCGTTACCTGTAGCTGTGTTGCTCTTGTGTTGCACCCTTCCTTTTTCCTGTTTGGTTTTGGTGTAGTGGACAATTTGAATACTGCAACTGCTCTGTGGCTTTTATAATTTGAGTTGCTCTTCGAAATAATACCGTCTCCAACCCTCAGAAAAGCAGTGACCGGGTGGTGCCAGTTGAAGCCGCCTTGGGTGATTTCCCCTGTAACTGCACAATGCATGTAAAACTTTGGAGAAAAAAAAAGTTTTATTTATTCACAGGATGTGGGTATCGCTGGCAAGGCCAGCATTTATTGCCCATCCCTCATTGCCCTTTAGAAGGTGGCGGTGAGCCGCCATTTGCTTTCACTGCAGTCCGTGTGGTGAAGGTACTCCCACAGTGGCTGTGAGGGAGGTTGTTCCAGAATTTTGACCCAACGACAATGAAGGAACAGCAATATATTTCCTAGTCAGAATGGTGTGTGACTTGGAGGGGAGGTTAGAGGTAGTGGTGATTCCATGCACCTTCTACCCATGTCCTTCTCGGTGGTAAAAGCCGTGGGTTTGAGAGGTACTGTCGAAGAAGCCTTGGTGAGTTGCTGCAGTGTATCTTGTAGATGGTACACACTGAGGCAAGGTGCACCAGTGGTGGTGGGAGCAAATCTTTAAGGTGGTGGATGGGATGCGGATCAAGTGGGTTGCTTTGTCCTGGATGGTGTTGTGTTGGAACTGCACTCATCCAGGCAAGTGGAGAGTATTGTGCTTTGTAGATGATGGAAAGTCTTTGGGGAGTCATGAGGCGAGACACTTATCGCAGAATACCCAGCCTCTGACCTGTTCTTGTTGTCACAGTATTTATGTGGCTGGTCCAATTAAGTTTTTGGTCAATGGTGACACCCCCAAGGATGTAGATGAGGGGGATTCGGTCATTGAATGTCAAGGGAAGGAGGTTGGACTCCCCTGTTGGAGACGTTCATTGCCTGGCACTTGTGTGACATGTTAGTTACCTGCTACATATCAGCCTAAGCCTGGATATTGTCCATGTCTTGCTGCATGCGGGCATGGACTGCTTCATGAACTGCAAATGGAATTGAACACCGCAGTCATCAGTGAATGTCCCCACTTATGATGGAGCGAAGGTCATTGTTGAAGCAGCTGAAGATAGTTGCACCTAGAACACTGCTTGAGGAACTCCTGCAGCGATGTCGTAGGACTGAGATAATTGAACTCAACACCATCTTTCTTTGTGCTAGGTATGATTAGTTAGTGGAGAGTTTCACTTTGATTTTACTAGGGCTCCTTGGTGCTGCACTCAGTCAAATGTTACCTTGATGTCTGGAATTAAGTTCTTTTGTCCATGTTTGAACCAAGGTTGTAATAAGATCTGGAGCCGAGTTGTCCTGCCAGAACCCAAACTGAGCATCAGTGCGCAGGTTATTGGTAAGTGCCGATTAATAACACTGTCGGTGACACCTTCCCATCACTTGGATTGAGAGTAGGATGATAAGATGGTAATTGGCCGGATTGGACATTGAGGTCCCCCACCTAGAGTGAGTGCACTGTGCCCTTGCTATCTTCAGTGCTTCTTCCAAGTGGTGTTCAACGTTGAGTACTGATTCATCAGCTAAGGGAGGGTGGTAGTAGGTAAATAGCAGGAGGTTTCCTTGCCCATGTTTGACCTGATTCCATGAGACATCATGGTATCCAGAGTCAATGTTGAGGGCACCCAGGGCCAATCCCTCCCAACTGTATACCATTGTGCCACCACTTCTGGTTGGTCTGTTCTGCCAGTGGGATGAGACATGTCCAGTGATAGAGGTGTTTCAGACATTGGCAGATGGGTATGATTCTGAGAGTATGATTGTCAGTCTGTGGGACAGTTGGACAGCACAAGTCCTCAGATCTTAGTGAGGACGACTTTGCAGGGTCAACTGTGCTGCGTATGTCTGTCATATCTGATGCCTAGATCAAAGTCAAGTGGTTAATCCAGTTTTATTCTTTTTATACTTATTTGTAGCAGTTTGATACAACTGAGTAGTTTGCTAGGCTTTGAGGGCAATTAACCACAGTGCTGTGGGTCTGGAGCCATGTTTCAGCCAGACCGGGTAAGGATGGTTGTGTCCTTCCCTAAAGGGCGTTAGTTGGGTTTTTAACGACAATCTCATGGCTTCAAGGGGCCCAAGTTTCCCCAGGAGTTGCTCTGGTTTTTTTTGAGCAACTAGATGTTTTTGGAGTAACTTAAAAATCGCAATTCTCGCCATTTAAATTGCTCCAGTGTTAGTGAGTTAGTTAGGTTTTTTTTTTAGTTCAGTTTTGTTTTCCAAAAGGGGGCATTACCAGCCACTTACGCCTGTTTTGACCATTTAAGCAAGTTTAGCCAGCTAAAACTTACTCCAAACTAACTTAGGCCAGCTTAAGCGTACGTTCTGAAAAATCCTACGGTGAATTAAGAAATCAGTGCAAGCAGCCAGAGCTGAGGGGTGGGAGGGAGAACCTTGCAAAGCAATAAACACCTTCACAACAACATTAAAGAAGCATAAATACATTTAAAGCACAAAAAGTAATAAGCAATTACTGAACAAAAAAAAAAGGACACTGCACCTAAAGCACCAACACCAAAGTAATAAGCAATCAATCAATAAATAAAAAATAGAAGTCCTACCTTAGAGAAGGCAGCGGGCCGCCGATGAGGGAGCCCATTCAGCCAGGGCTAGGGGCTGCGTGCTTCTAGCACGCATGTGCAGAGGTCCCGGCATTGTTTTCAGTGCCGGGACCTGGCTCCACCTCCAGTCCACTGGGCCACGCTACGCCACCACCGAGGAGAGGCTGAGGAGCGGCCAGAATCGGGAGGAAGACTTTCGGTGCGCTTGGAGGCGGACAAAAGCGGCGCATCTCAGGTGAGTGCGCCAGAAAAAGGGGTTGGGGAAATTTGGACCATGGTCACCATTACTGACACTAGCTTTTTATTCCAGATCTATTTTTTTTTAATTGAATTCAAATTCACAAACTGCCATGGTGGGATTTGAACTTGCGTTCTCTGGATTATTAGTCCAGACTTCTGGGTTACTAGTTTCTAACATAACAACTACATTGCTGTACCCATTGGCGTTACTTCTGTGAATGGGCGATACAAAATCATAAGAGATTTTACTTTTCTATACAAATAGCCAGCCTGGTAGTTATTTTCTTACTGCCAATTTTTCTCCATGCTTCCTGATCCTGCAGACGATGGTCCATGCTGGGTATAGTTAGTTCTATGGGTGATGGCAGCCCTCCAGCAAACTTGCACAGGTGGTCCTTCTACACATGAGCCTGGGCGGGAAGTAAGTATTGACAGCCTGTTTGATCATTGGGGAGAGGAGCACAACCCAGCCTTAGCTTGGTTTCACCCGGCATCACTGGAGAGCTGTGAAGAGTAGTGATGTTGGCTGACTTTCCACTCCTCAGTTTGTGGTGCTTTGCCTGATTGGAGCACTCCATTTGCCACCCGAGCTGACATGGGCTAACTCAGTGCAAACCAGGTTGTTGAAAATGGGACCTTTTGATTGGTGCGGCTGTTAGCTTATGGTTTACACTTGGGCATGTCTTAAGTGTGAATATCGGAGGCAGTTATTGAATTTTAGTCACAGTTCAAATGAGACAAACCGTAAGAACAAAGAAGATATTGATTGTTGAATTGCAGGAGGGGAGGGGGTGACTTATTTTTTTTGTCTGTGGTGTTGATGGTGCCTTTTACAGCAGATGTACAGTGCACTCCAAGACCTTGCCGAGTGATGATAATTGAACAAGAAGCCTGGTGATTATGAAGTAATTGCTGCAAGTTTAATCAATAAATAATATGGTGCTGATTACTGGAAATTCTGTGTGCTGCATATATTGTCAAAAGGCTGCACAACACAATTAATGAGCTACAAAAAGATACATAAAAATTATACTATGGGATAATAGGCAAGATAATGTGTCAGTCTGAAATTCCTCACTACTATTTTAGTGGCGGTGTTAACTTAATAAAAATAGCTAATGTTTTACCTATTATCCCACAGCATAATTTCAAGACCATAAGAGAATAATCAGTGGGAGTGACAGCAAGAAAGAAATCTCATTGAGTTCAGATGACATCAAACAGCAAAAGATGTATAACCAGCTTTAATCCGAATGCTGAGATAATTTTGTATTCACTCTCTTACTGGTCATTTATAATATAGTCGTGAAAGGTTAAATATGTGACATTCCCATGAAATTTTAGGAATTTCATCAGCAGTGATTATCGGGGCAATGTTTGCTTTTCTAGCCTTATGCTAATTTTGTGTTTGCTTTTTTATTCCCATTTTCTTCGCTCCTGGTCTGTAAACCCTGTACTGTGATTGGGCTCGCAGTGAGCATGGCTTCTGCTTAGTTGCCAGCAGAGCTTAAAGCATTGCTGACTTGCCAAGGAAATCCAGTGGACTGAAGTGGGGAAGGTAAAGTCCAAGGAAATAACTGAAATAGTTCATCCATCTCTCTCCTAAAGGTTCATTCCTGTAGAGCATCCTCCGTTTTGATGGCTGGGTTTTCGTGCTTCTGCTCTGGTGGCTAATGTTCTGGACAGTGAGTATTCCTGGAGCGGCTCCATTCACTGAGAATGACATTTTACAATGGCGTGCACGTGGATCCACAGCCACTCAACCCAGGGGAAACTTGCTGCCAGCTCATAGATCGATGGCTTGCAAGCGTTGGGTGGTTCGAGAACTGAAGTGCTGCTGTCACTGGGTGTGGAGTGACTCGGGGCCTGTTCCTATAACCTGCCTCACTGAACCAGCTCCGATAGTAAGATCAGTGATGAACAAAGAGCCAGAGCCACATCGTAAACCAACCTTTATGGCCAACTAGTTGGCCTGATATAAACCAAATGCTATCAAACAACACTGGGAGTGTCATCTCTACACAGACTGCAGCGCTTCAAGAAGGCGACTCATGACCACCACCTCGCGGGCAATTAGGGATGGGCAATAAATGCTGGCCTTACCAGTGACGCCCACATGCTATGAACAAATATAAAAATTGACATCAAAAACTAGATGAGATTAGTGCCAGTATTGGGGGGTGGGGAGGAGGGGAATGCTTTTTTTTGGTAATGACGCACTGTCTTGCTTTGTGGTTTCACTGTCTGAACCTCCCCTGAGTCAATCTGGGAATGAGGACCCCACATTTTTGTTAAAAAGTACATCGTGTTGATGTGTCATTGGAAACTAACTGAGCTCCATATGTTTATCCCTACAAAATAAGCTCCTTTCTCAGAAAGCAAACTGTCATTGCTCCCACAAAGCTAATTTAATACACTGCATCCTCTCCAGTAAAGTCAACACTGCTACATTCCTGATAACTATTTTTGCAACAGGAAGGTGAACAGACTGAGATTACATGCTCGCAAGACGATGAATAGCGGTAGAAGAGTTGCCATTGGGTAACGCTCGTGTGCACGTTTTAGCAGATAGCTTGGTATGAGGTCATCCACCCCCGCCCCCACCTCCCCCAAAGCCTCTGTTACACCTGGTGCATGTTTTCTCTGAAGAATGAACCTTGCAATAAAATTGTGTTTATGACTAAACTAACATTTTCATTCTGCACCACTGGTTGACATTGCAAAATAAATAGAAATGAGGCTCATCAATCAAACAGTCCATTGAGGGTAAGAAGTGGGACACTGCCAGTGCAACAAATCGACGGCATGCCTTCAGCATCTTAGAATTTGAAGATTGCAATTTCAGTTAAGAAATCCATTACTGACTGGAAAGAACGGTAATACGGAGTAATTCACTGGGTTAGCAACCCAGAGGTTGAGAATTTATATCCCACTATGGAAATTGAAAAACTCAATTGTTTGTTGAACGTCCTTCAGGGAAGGAACCCTGCTGCCAACTCTACCCAGTCTGGCCTACATGTGACTCCAGTCCACACTGTGGTTGATACTTAATGCCCTCTGAGCAGCACTGGGTGAATAATAAATGCTGCCTTGCTAGGCATCCACATCCAAAGAACAAATAAATAACCTCACTAACCGTTAATCAGGAGATTTGAAAATATAATTCTGAGATACATGTAATACTTAAAGATTTGCATTTATATAGCACCTTTCACGACTACTGGATGCCTCAAAGTACTTAACAGCCAATTAAATACTTTTAGCCACTGTTGTAATATGGGAAATGCAGCAGCTAATTTGTGCACAAGCAAGCTCCCACAAACAGCAATGTGATAATGACCAGATAATCTGTTTTGTTATGTTGATTGAGGGATAAATATTGGCCAGAACACCAGGGATATCTCCCCTGCTCTTGTTCAAAATAGTGCCATGGGATCGTTTACCTCCACCTGAGAGAGCAGACGGGGCCTTGGTTTAATGTCTCATCCGAAAGACGGCACATCCGACAGTGCAGCACTCCCTCAGCACTGCACTGGAGTGTCAGCCTAGATTTATGTGTTCAAGTTCCTGGAGTGGGATAAATACACTAGCCCAACTCTCTATAGAAGGTACAGATGTAGGGTAGCTAAAGATTACAGTCCAGCTTAACAATCATCATGAAAGTTTATTTTTCTTATCGCAACAACTGTCATTGAGCTAATTCTGAATGCATAGGCTGGGAGCGCCTCAACCCTAATTGGAGAAGGAAGAGAACACATTCTGCTTCCATTCATCTTGTGTTTAATTGGTAAACACTTTTACCTCTAATGAAGCTAAATCAATAATAATTGACTTGGCATGAGGAAAAGAAAATCCCGCAGTGGTTGACATTTCTCAGAAGGGCTGTCCTGATTTAGAGAACAATAAGCAAATTATTGTAAAATAACTTGAGTGGTGTGTTTATCTGGTGCGAACAGGCAGGCCTCAACTTGTGCCTTCTCTCCCCTTGGTTCCAGTGTCTGAAGGGATTTGTTATTTTGAAGCTCACTGCTGTAATTACCCGATTACAGTATCATAAATTGCCTCATTATGACTGTAGCTAATTTACTTAATAAAGGATTCTTCATAATACACCCTGACTGATTACACTGGTGCTGACTCAATAGCTAAATGATGCTTTTCAGATCAATTTACAAAGCTGATGGGAGGGCTCTTTGAAACAAAAAAACAACGAGCAAGATGCACACAAAATATTTGGTTTGTAATCATGTTGCAATGACGTTGAGGCAAATACAAGAAATGTTTCATGAAAATTACAGCTAAACATTTAGCCGGAGATTCTGCACCTCGTCTGAGGTGGTGATAATATTTGTGAACTCCTTTGTATTAGATTAGCTGAAGTTTGTTTATATGCCGTGCATGGAGATGACTTTAAGCAATTTGTGAAGACTGAGTGTTAATGCAGCTGGAGTCCAGTTATCATTTTCACAATCAAAATGGTCAAACTGTATAATAATTAGAGTACAGAAGAAGTGGGGGATGGAGGGAAGAGCAGCTATACAAGTGCCTGTCTGTCCAATGCTTGCAGTCTCACATTGTCGGTCTGTAGTTATGTGCACTCGGGTTCCTAAGATGAACAACATTGATTATATCCCTTTGCCGTTGCCCTGCTCGATAACCAGAAATAGACTGTGTGCCGTGCGCATAAGATAATCATAAACACAGATCCACATACATGTATTGCAATTACTGTTAGTGTCACCAGTGAATAGAATATAAGTAACTCCGAGTTTCCTGTTGGAATAAGGGAGATGAAGGTATGGAAATTAATAATTTATTCAACAGATGAATATTTGGACATGCTATGAGATGGGCAATTTGTCAGATGAATTATTAATGCAGTGCCTGGTAAATTGGTACACCAGGGTGGAGCAGCACCAGTGTCCTACCCCACATGGCGAGTTTCCTGAAACTTAGTTCTGAAATTCTTTGCTTATAACTGAGATGTTAAGATCTTAATTTATTTGTGTTTCAGGGTAATTGAATGTGGCACAGGATATAATGGCAATATTGAATGAGAAAATAAGCGTACAGGTATATATTTTTGCATAACCATTCCAGCATCGTCTTCTGTTAGGTCTTTAGCCAAATGTAAAATGCCAAATGCACATTGCATTTAAGATCAGCAAACAAGGTGCAACTCCAATTTGAACTTAGTGCCTTCAACCGTAGGAAAGCCTTACGAGTGTTTTATGGGTGAATGGATACAGAGTGGGAGTTGGAAGAATGAAGTGAGATGACTGCATCATTGGAGACAGTGGTTTTAAGGAGGCCTTTGAAGGTGAGGAAAAGAATTTGAATAGGAGAATGATGGCTGAAAGCTCCACCACTGATAGCAAAGGGTGGTGGGGACACACTGTAGACCAGAGTCTGAGGGGAAGGAATGGGCAGAGATAGAGGATTGAATGGTATAAGACCATGGACGGATGTATAACCAGGGTGAGGATTATGAAATCAATGCAATGAGAGGCAATAGAGGTTGGTGAGGAGAGATGTGATGGGTAAGCAGAACTTAATTGAATGTGGTGCAGAATATAGTGGCAATGTTGAATGAGAAAGTGTGTGTGTACTTTTTATTATTTTTCAATATATGGGATGTTTTATTCCATTAAAGGTGCTATATAAATATAAGTTGGTGGTTAATGCAGGATAGGATTTGAGTGAAGTTTTGGATAGGTTGGAGGTCAAGAGGCTGGTGAAAGCATTGGGAGAAGTTCAGCTAGGAGGTGACCAAAGTATGGATGGGAATTTCAGCGAGAGAGGTGGAAATAGGCAACTTTTAATTGTGAATAGGGTGGGCGATACTATCTTGTGGCCATAAGAAATAAGACATCAATGCATCAGGAGGGTGCCTGCTTTAACAGGAGTGCAGCTGTCTGTAGATTACAATCGGGTAAGCCCCAACTTAACTTTTGCTTCATTTCTAATACTTGACCTGCAAGGAACCAATGGTATCCTAAACCCACACAATGGAGCCTCTCTAATTTGTTGGTGAAGTAAATGCAGGGAACCGATGTGTTTGGCTGCACTGTTCAGATTTGGGGCGTCGCATTTACATCTCAGCAGGCTTACAAAGATCGGCAACCGATGAACCTGAACTGAGGGTGGTGGTGCGTGGAAATCGCTTTTACTTATTATTAATTCATTGGATGTGGATAAATTAGTCATTTTCCGGTTGGCAAATGGTAACTAGTGGGGTGCCACAGAGATTGGTGCTGAGGTCTCAACTATATACAATCTATATTAATGACTTGGATGAAGGGACCGAATGTAATGTAGCCAAGTTTGCTGATGATACAAAGATGGGTGGGAAGCAAATTGTGAGGAGGACACAAACATCTGCAAAGGGATATAGACAGGCCAAGTGAGTGGGCAATCATTTGGCAGATGAAATATAATGTGAGAAAATGTGAGGTTATCCACTTTGACAGGAAAAATAAAAAAGCAAATTATTATTTAAATAGGGAGAGATTACAAAATGCTGCAGTACAGAGGGACCTGGGGGTCCTTGTGTATGAAACACAAAGTTAACATGCAGGTACAGCAAGTAATCAGGAAGGCAAATGGGATGTTAGCCTTTATTGCAAGAGGATAGAATATAAAAGCAGAGAAGTCTTGCTACAACTGTACAAGGTATTAGTGAGGCCAAATTGAGAGTACTGCGTACAGTTTTAATCTCATTTAAGGAGGGGTATACTTGCAGTTCAGAGAAGGTTCACTTGGTTGATTCTGGAGATTGACTTATGAAGAAAGGTTGAGTAGGTTGGACCTATACTCACTGGAGTTTAGAAGAATGAAAGGAGATCTTATTGAAATATATAAGATACTGAGGGGGATCGACAAGGTAGATGCAGAGGGGATATTTCCACTCGTGGTGGATTCTATAACTCGGCGGCATAAGGGGTTGCCCATTTAGAACTGAAATGAGGAAGAATTTCTTCGAGTTGTTAATCTATGGAATTCTCTGCCCCAGAGAGCTGTGGAGGCTGGGTGATTGAATATATTTAAGGAGGAAATACAGATTTTTGAAAGATAAGGGAGTGAAGGGTTATGGGGAGCAGGCAGGGAAGTGAAGTTGATCCCAAGATCAGATCATCCATGCTATTATAGAATGGTGGAGCAGGCTCGAGGAGCCACCTCCTGCTCCCTACGTTCTTGGCAAGGCCAGTGTTTACCACGGAGTCCATTCCTAGTGTCATGTATTGTATCTTTATTAGATATATCTGTATCCTAACATGCTATACATGACTGTAATAAGATATGACCTGTAACCACCAGCATACCTTACCACCAGGGGTGCACTTGCAAGAGACAGGTATATAAGGACAGGTCTCAGGCAAGTGCAGCATTCCAGAGCTGTGAAATAAAGGTGCAGGTCCAGAGTGACCTTGACTTCACCACATGCCTCGTGTGAATCTGTACTGAGGGGACAGGACTTTACAGTGGCGACGAGTTACGGGATTACAGAATCCACAGAATGGCGAATAACAGATCAGATGAAAAGTACAATGCAGGAGACAATTGGGAGGACTTTATAGAAAGGCTCCATTAAAGCTTTGTAACCAAAGACTGGTTAGGAGACGACAAAGCAGACAAGAGAAGAGCCCATCTCTTGACCAGCTCTGGCTCGAAAACATACGCTTTAATGAAGGATCTGTTGGCACCCGAGAAACCAGCAAGCAAGTTGTTTGAAGAATTGAGCACACTGGTAAGAGACCACCTGAAGCCAGCGAGCAGCCTACACATGGCCAGACACAGGTTCTACAACGACAGATGCTGTGTGGGCCAGAGCATACCCGACTTCGTGGCAGAACTTCGGAGGTTGGCTAGTTTGTGAGTTCTCCGATGAACTGAGGAGAGAAATGCTGAGAGACTTTTTCATTGAAGGAATAGGCCACGCAGGCATATTCCAAAGGCTCATAGAGACCAAGAACCTGACCTTAGAGGCAGCAGCACTGGTTGTACAGACATTCTTAGTAGGGGAAGAAGAAACAAGGTTGATTTACAATGCAGGTACAACAACGAACGAAATATCGGAACAAGAAGTTCACAGCAGTAAACAAGCTGCTACCCCCACACACAGACAAAACCGGGAGAACAGGCTATTGACTGCAGGCAGAAGCCTTCAAGGGCCACAGGAACGGCCGTTCACACCTCATCAACCCATAATACGAGCAATCAACTATAAACTGAGAGAAGCTCAAGAGAGATCAACCAGACGCAGCTCATTCTTTGGGAACACTTTGAACAATGGAACAGGTCTGTGCTGGAGGTGTGGGGGTGAGCACTCGTCAAGGGGATGTCGATTTCAGCAGGCTGTTTGCAGAAATTGTGAATATACTGGGCATTTGGCCCGCATGTGCAAAATAAACGGCAGCTCAGCTGGTATACGAATCGGATGGGTCGGAAAGCGGACCAGAAGATGGTGGGGACAGTATCCGGGACACCGATGTACAGCGGGTCAACACGATCAATGGCTGCTGCTGCTCCTACAACAGGACGCCTCCTATAATGAGGGTCCTACTCAACGGGATATCTGTCAACATGGAGCTGGATACAGGAGCGAGTCAATCTTTCGTGGGCGCTCAACAATTTGAACAACTGTGGCCACATAAGAGACAGACCAAAACTCTCACGGGTCGACACTAAACGAAGCACCGATACCAAAGAAATCGTACCAGTCCCCGGCAGCGCCATGCTCTCTGTCACACACAAAGGGACAGTGAACCGACTTCCTCTGTGGATTGTCCCCGGAGATCCTCCAGCACTGCTGGGGAGAAGCTGGCTGGCAAAACTAAACTGGAAATGGGATGATGTCCATGCCATGTCATTAGAGGAACGGACCTCCTGCTCAACAGTTATAAAGCGATTTGAACATCTCTTTCAGCCAGGTGTGGGCACTTTCAAAGGGGCCAAAGTCAAAATCTACATCACACAGGATGCTAGACCGGTCCATCACAAGGCCAGAGCTGTACTCTGTGTGATGAGGGAAAAGATTGAACACGAACTAGACAGGCTTCTGCGGGAAGGCATTATATCACCTGTGGAATTTAGTGACTGGGAAAGTCCCATTGTCCCAGTCATGAAGCCTGATGGATCCGTACGAATCTGTGGGGACGACAAATCTACCATAAACAGAGTCTCCCTACAGGACCAGTACCAGCTGCCCAGAGCGGAAGACTTATTTGCCACATTAGCTGGAGGTAAACTTTTCTCAATTAGACCTCACATCTGCGTATATGACGCAAGAATTGACCGAGGAATCCAAGCTACTCACCACCATCAACACACATCGAGGCCTTTTCATGTACAATCGATGCCCATTCGGCATCAGGTCGGCAGCTGCCATATTCCAGCGCAACATGGAGAGTCTGCTCAAGTCCATCCCGGGGACGGTTGTATTTCAAGACGACATACTTATCACAGGCAGGGACACCGACTCCCATCTCCGTAATTTGGAGGAAGTACGAAAGCGGTTGGATCGGGTAGGCCTACGAGTCAAGAAATCCAAGTGCCTGTTCCTCGCATCCGAGGTTGAATTTTTGGGCATAAGGATTGCCGCTGATGGAATCCGCCCAACAGAGTCCAAAACAGAAGCAATTCGCCTGGCGCCTGGCACCAGGCCCCGGAATGTCTCAGAACTGCGCGCCTTTCTCGGGCTACTCAGTGACTTTGGGAACTTTATGTAGAACTTAAGCACGCTGCTGGAGCCTCTCCACGTGCTACTCAAAGGGGTGCGATTGGTTTTGGGGGGACGCCCAGGAACGTGCCTTCAATAAGGCACGCAACCTTCTGTGTTCCAACAGTGTTTTAACTTTCGTTGATCCATGTAAAAAGCTAGTTCTCACATGCGATGAGTCAGTGTATGGGGTTGGGTGCATTTTGCAACATATCAATAGTGTGGGCAAATTACAACCCATAGCTTATGCCTCCAGGTCACTTTCACGGGCGGAGCGCTGGTACGGAATGGTAGAGAAGGAGGCGCTTGCGTGCGTGTAAGGTGTCAAAAAGATGCACCAATACCTTTTCGGGGCCAAGTTCGCGTTAGAAACCGACCACAAGCCCCTCACGTCCCTCCTATCCGAGAGCAAGGCAATAAACGGTAACGCCTCGGCGCGAATTCAACGATGAGCACTCATGCTGGCGTCCTACAACTATACCATAAGGCACAGACCAGGCACAGACAACTGTGCCGACGCGCTCAGCAGGCTACCTCTGGCGACCACGGAAGGGTCTGACGAACAGGACTGTGAGATAGTCATGGCAATCAATGCCTTTGAGTCCACAGGTTCACCCATGATGGCTCGCCAAATCACAGCCTGGACGGCCAGCGACCCCACGTTATCCTTAGTAAAAAGATGTGTCCTAACCGGTGACTGGGCAGAGGCTCGCGATGCCTGCCCCGAGGAATTAAAACCCTTTCACAGGCGCATGCATGAGCTATCACTACAAGCAGACTGCCTGATGTGGGGCAGCCGCATAGTCATGCCTCTGCGAGGCAGAGAGGCATTTGTCCGGGAGCTCCACTGCGAGCACCCGGGGATCGTTCTCATGAAGGCCATAGCCAGATCCCACGTCTGGTGGCCTGGTATTGACGCAGACTTGGAGCTCTACGTCCGAAGGTGCACTATTTGTGCCCAACTCAGCACTCCACTGAGCCCCTGGCCTACCAAACTGTGGTCGTGGGTGCACGTAGACATTGCGGGCCCATTCATGGGCAAAAATGTTCCTCGTAGTTGTAGATGCATTTTCAAAGTGGATCGAATGCACCATTTTAAACTCGAGCACAACCTCCACCACTGTGGAGAGCCTTGCAACCATGTTTGCAACGCACGGAATTCCTGACATATTGGTCAGTGACAATGGTCCATGCTTCACCAGCGCAGAATTCCAAGACTTTATAATTGACCACGGCATAAATCACGTCAAGACGGCACCGTTCAAGCCGGCCTCCAACGGCCAGGCAGAAAGAGCAGTGCAAATCATTAAACAAGGCATGCTTAAAATCCAAGGTCCCATGCTGCAGGGTCGCCTGTCGCGACTGCTGCTGGCATACAGATCTCGTCCGCACTCATTGACTGGGATCCCCCCCCGCGCAACTGTTGATGAAAAGGACTTTAAAAACAAGGCTCTCATTAATCCTCCCAGACATGCACGAAATCGTTGAGGCAAAGCGCCGTAAGCTGGCTGAGTACCATGACAGAAATTTGAGGGGGAGATGGAATGAGATAGGGGACAAAGTGTTTGTACTAAACTATGGCAGGGGTCCCAAATGGCTTGCAGGGACAGTAACGGGCAAGGAAGGAAACAGGCTACTGGTAGTACAAATGGACAATGGCAAAACCTGCCGGAGGCATGTAGACCAAGTCAAAAGCAGATTTACCAACAACACTGCGGAACCAGAGGCAGACTACATTGTGGAACTCGCACCACATCTAGTGGACAGACAGAGGGAACAACCTGAGGACAGGGCAATCCCAACAGACAGCCCAGGCGAGTCAACAACAATCACACCAATTGAAACAGACAGCCCAGGCGAGATACCAGCAACCACACCCAAAGAAAAACAGACACCAAGGCAAACAACTGAACCACAACTCAGACGCTCCACGCGAGAGCGTAGACCACCTGAGATACTGAACCTATAAAGACAATAAGACCTTGGGGGAGGGTGATGTCATGTATCTTACATTATTATATATAACTGTATCCTAACATGCTATACATGACTAATAAGATATGACCTGTAACCACCAGCATACCTTACCACCAGGGGTGCACTTGCAAAAGACAGGTATATAAGGACAGGTCTCAGGCAAGTGCAGCATTCCAGAGCTGTGAAATAAAGGTGCAGGTCCAGAGTGACCTTGACTTCACCACATGCCTCGTGTGAATCTGTACTGAGGGGACAGGACTTTACACTTAGTTGCCCTTGAGATGGTGGTGGTGATCCGCCATATTGAATAAGTGGGTAGCTAAGCGTCAACCACATTGCTGTGGGTCTGGAGTCACATATCGGCAAGACCAGTTAAGGACGGCAGATTTCCTTCCCTGAAGGACATTGGGTTTTTATGACTATCCGGTAGTTTCATAGTCACCGTTACTGATGCTAGCTTTTCATTCCAGATTTATTTAATTAATTGAATTTAAATTCCCCAGTTGCCATGGTGGGATTTGAACTTGTGTCTCTGGATCATTAGTCCATCCCTCTGTCTTACTGGACCAGAAACATAACCACTATGCTACTTTTACTCCAATCAGATCAGATAAAAACAATAGCGCCTTTGTGGACTTCTAACCAAACAGCAAGAGGCGCAGCATTCCACTGCTATATTACAGCACTGCTTCAAGTAAAAACAGTTCCATAATGGCTTTGGCTGGCGATGCTGTGGAATCTGACCCAGTTGCACTGCAAGACAGATTCCACAGCACTCTAGGCAAAATACTCCCGAGTGAATTCATTCACGATAGTTTGAAATTCATGACTTGGTGCTTTATTTTTTTTTTACTGGTCACGCCTTCCCAGAGGGCTGGGAATGGTTTGCGTAAGGAACTGCTGGGAAACCACAGAGCTGGCCTTGATGGGCAGATTGAAACCACAGAGCTGGCCTTGATGGGCAGATTGAGCGCTCAATCCGCCCACTCTCACTCGGCAAAAATGGTGGCAAGGCCAACCAGCAGTAACATTTCTAGTGGTTGCTGTAAAAAAAAAAATGTTGTACTGGTATATGGGCGTTGTTGGCAAGGCCAGCATTTTTTGCCCATCCCTAATTGCCCTTGAGAAGGTGGTGGGCCACCACCTTGAACCACTGCGGTCCTTATGGTGAAGGTACTCCTACAGTGCTGTTAGGGAGGGAGTTCCAGGACTTTGACCCAGTGACAATGAAGGAACGGCAATATATTTCCAAGTCTGGATGGTGTGTAACTTGCAGGTGGTGACGTTCTCTTGCACCTGCGGTTCCCGTCCTTCTCGGTGGTAGAGGTCGCGAGTTTGGGAGGTGCTGCCGAAGAAGCTGTGGCGATTTGCTGAAGTGCATCTTGTAGATGGTACAAACTGCAGCCACGGTGTGCCAGTGATGGAGGGAGTGAATGTCTCCGGTGGTGGATCAAGCGGGCTGCTTTGTCCTGGATGGTGTCGAGCTTTTTGAGTGTTGTTGGAACTGCACTCATCCAGAGAGTATTCAATCACCCCCTTGACTTGTGCCTTGTAGATCATGGAAAGGCTTTGGTGAATCAGGAGGTGAGACACCGCCACAGAATACCCAGCCTCTGACCTGTTCTTGTAGCCAGTGTTTCTGTGGCTGGACCAGGTAAATTTCTAGTTGTTGCTGATGGTATTGAAGCAAGTGCTCTGAAACACATCTCTTCAGGCTGCCCTCCTCCCCCAGCTTAAAAGATTAGTGGGGAAGGGGGTGGAGATTCCATTCATGTCTATTTTAAGCAAGTGTGTTTAAACAGCGTTGTTGATTACTTCATTCTTGCCATGGGTGAGTTAGTGAATACACTGTGTGTGCGGGAGGTGAATCAACAGTCATATAACTTTAGTGTCTAGATCAGCGTTGATACGGCTTCATTACACTACTCAATTAATATTGGAAGGTAAATATCCAAATCATCAGGCAAGGATGGGGAGGAAAAATGAGCCTCACTCCAATAGCTGTCTCGGGTTAAAACAAAGAAAAAATCAAACAGTCTTTTTCAGTTCACAAATGCCTGTCCTGTGCATCAGAAAGCACCGCAGCCATTATCTTTGTGTGCATTTGGCCAGCACCTCAGTGCTCATAACTGACATGAAAATGCTGGATGGTTGAGCTTGGGCTGCCCTGCAGCATTGAGCTGGGTATTGAACTGAAGTGGAATTTTGAGTCAAATGAGGGTTGCCAGATGCTTTCCTGAACTGGGAAAGAGTGCTTGATACTTGCATGGGATGCAAGAGTGGGAAAGCTATTGAAGCCCTGGCACAAAATTCACCCCAAAATTCTCTGTCCCAAAGAGCTGTGGATGCTCAGTCATTGAGTATATTCAAGGCTGCTGGGGAATTAAGGGATTTGGTGATGGGGCAGGGAAGTGGAATTGAGGCTCTTGTTTCTTTAGTGTTTGGGGGCAGTTCAGGTGAGTCATAACTCTGACCAAATTTGTAAAACAATCAATTTTGTTTTCATGTTCTTCCAGTTGAGACATTTTTTCTGAAGTCTTTTCTACGTTATCCCATTCCAGAGACTTGAACGCAAAAATTTAGGCTGAGACTCCCAATGCAGTGCTGAGGGAGTGCTGCACTGTCGGAGGTACCGTCTTTCAGATGAGATGTTGAACTGAGGCCCCGCCTGCGCTGTCAGGTGTACGTAAAGAATCTCATGGCACTATTTCCAAGAAGAGCAGGGGATGTTTTGTAATACAGCAGAGGAGGGCAAAGGGTTTAATTAGGAGGAGGAAAATAGAGTATGAGAGGAAGCTTGCTGGGAACATAAAAACTGACTGCAAAAGCTTCTATAGATATGTGAAGAGAAAAAGATTAGTGAAAACAAACGTCGGTCCCTTGCAGTCAGATTCAGGTGAATTTATAATGGGGAACAAAGAAATGGCAGACCAGTTAAACATATACTTTGGTTCTGTCTTCACGAAGGAAGACACAAATAACCTTCCGGAAATACTAGGGGACCGAGGGTCTAGTGAGAAGGAGGAACTGAAGGAAATCCTTATTCGGTGGGAAATTGTGTTAGGGAAATTGATAGAATTGAAGGATAATAAATCTCTGGGTCCTGATAGTCTGCATCCCAGAGTACTTAAGGAAGTAGCCCTAGAAATAGTGGATGCATGGGTGATCATTTTCCAATAGTCTATCGACTCTGGATCAATTCCTATGGACTGGAGGGTAGCTAATGTAACACCGCTTTATAAGAAAGGAGGGAGAGAGAAAACGGGTAATTATTGACCGGTTAGCCTGACATCAGTAGTGGGGAAAATGTTGGAATCATTTATTAAAGATGAAATAGCAGCACATTTGAAAAGCAGTCACAGGATCAGTCCAAGTCAACATGGATTTGTGATAGGGAAATCATGCTTGACCAATCTTCTGGAATTTTTTGAGAATGTAACTAGTAGAGTGGACAAGGGAGAACCAGTGGATGTGGTGTATTTGGAATTTCAAAAGGCTTTTGACAAGGTCCCACACAAGAGATTGGTGTGCAAAATTAAAGCACATGGTATTGGGGGTAATAAACTGATGTGGATAGAGAATTGGTTGGCAGACAGGAAGCAGAGAGTCGGGATAAACTGGTCCTTTTCAGAATGGCAGGCAGTGACTAATGGGGTGCTGCAGGGCTCAGTGCTGGGACCCCAGCTATTTACAATATACATTAATGATTTGGATAAAGGAATTGAGTGTAATATCTCCAAGTTTGCAGATGACACTAAACTGGGTAGAGGTGTGAGCTGTGAGGAGGACGCTGAAAGGCTGCAGGGTGACTTGGACAGGTTAGGTGAGTGGGCAAACACGTGACAGATGCAGTATAATGTGGATAAATGTGAGGTTATCCACTTTGGTGGCAAAAACACGAAGGCAGAATATTATCTGAATGGTGGCAGATTAGGAAAATGGGAGGTGCAACGAGACCTGGGTGTCTTGGTACATCAGTCATTGAAAGTTGTCATGCAGGTATAGCAGGCGGTGAAGAAGGTAAATGGTATGTTGGCCTTCATAGCTAGAGAATTTGAGTATAGGAGCAGGGAGGTCTTACTGCAGTTGTACAGGGCCTTAGTGAGGCCTCACCTGGAATATTGTGTTCAGTTTTGGTCTCCTAATCTGAGGAAGGACGTTCTTGCTATTGAGGGAGTGCAGCGAAGGTTCACCAGACTGATTCCCAGGATGGCAGGACTGACATATGAGGAGAGACTGGATCGACTGAGCCTGTATTCACTGGAGTTTAGAAGGATGAGAGGGGATCTCACAGAAACATAAAATTCTGACGGGACTGGACAGGTTAGATGCAGAAAGAATGTTCCCGATGTTGGGGAAGTCCAGAACCCGAGTCTAAGGATAAGGGGTAAGCCATTTAGGACTGAGATGAGGAGAAACTTCTTCACTCAGAGAGTTGTTAACCTGTGGAATTCCCTACAGCAGAGAGTTGTTGATGCCAGTTCATTGGATATATTCAAGAGGGAGTTAGATGTGGCCCTGACAGCTAAAGGGATCAAGGGGTATGGAGAGTGCAGGAAAGGGGTACTGAGGTGAATGATCAGCCATGATCTTATTGAATTGTGGTGCAGGCTCGAAAGGCCAAATGGCTTACTCCTGCACCTATTTTCTATGTTTCCATGTTATCCCGGTGTCCTGGCCAATATTTATTCCTCAGTCAACATCACTAAAAACAGATCATCTGGTCATTATCACTTTGCTATTTCTGGGAGCTTGCTGTGTACAAATTGGCTGCCGTGTTCCCTACATTACAAGAGTAACTGCAGTTCAAAAAAGACTTCATTGGCTGTGAAGCGCTTTGGGATGGCCGGTGTTTGTGAAAGGCGCAATATATATATAAATGCAAGTCTGTCTTTTTTTTTCTTTATTTGTGGAGTACCAAGTTGTACTACAGGGTCAATATTTGTACCTGAACTTCCCCTTCTCAGGCTGTGCTATGGACTGGATAAGGTGCACTGTGGGAGGCCATGCCCTTCCCCAGAGAGTGGGATGACAAGTAGTTTGTGGTGCTCTTGTCTGCCTCCTAGTGACTACTTATAGAATTGCATTGTTAGAGTCGTTGCGCATCAGAGGGACGAGGAAACAAATCTAATGATGGCAGTGGTGTGTTGGTGCACTCGTGTAGCATAGCCAAGTGGAAAATCAAGGTTTTTTGGGGGAAGGGGTGGATAAGAGAGAGTTTTTAAATGCTTCTGCTGGAGGAATATTTGAGCTAGTTTTCATTCAGTGCTACAGAATCACGTGAAAGTTTTTAATAGTTTCTTCTTCTTCCCATTTCCCTTCAGATTTATTATGCTTGAAGTCTCTTGATGGGTATTGTTCCATAATTGCAGGCAGCTCTCCAGCACCAGCCCATGTCGCCATTCTTTATATGAACCCCCAAAGTGATTGACAGTAGGCAGTGCAGCTGTGGAGGGCGTCACAGGCAAACCCAGTCCTGACCTGGCCCATTATCTGAGCATGCACTTTCCAGCAGGGGCTAGTCGAGAGTGATCAGGATTGGGAGCCCTGGTTGACTTTTTCTCCGCTTCCCAGACCCAGAGATGCCGTGGATACCTGTAGCACTCAGTTGCTGCCCTGGTAGGCAAATAGTTCCAAGCACCACCCTGTTCCCATATCCCTTAATTCCCTTTTCCTTCACCCACCTACATTACAACAGTGACTACATTCCAAAAGTACTTCATTGGCTGTAAATCACTTTGAGACATCCGGTGGTCGTGAAAGGCGCTATATAAATGCAAGTCTGTTTTCTTTTTCACCTATCTAATCTATTCTTGAATGTTGACATAGTTTCTGCCTCAACCACTAACCCTGGAAGTGAATTCCACAAACACTCATCTCCCTGTGTGAAAATATTTCTCCTGCACTCTGTTCCAAGTCTCTTTCCTTCTTTCTTGACCTCCTCAACGACTGGAAGTGGTTTGATTATATTTACCCTGACCCTTCCTTTCATAATTTTAAACATTTCTGTTATATCGCTCTGTAATCTATGTTCCTGTGAAAAAAACAGGCAATTCTTCATGTCTGTACATATTTGTATTTCCTCTTACTAGCATCATAGTGAAACTGTGTTGTACCCTTTCTAACACCTCAATATCCTTCCTATCGTGTCAAGCCCAATACTGCACGCAGTTCTCCAGCTGGCGCCTTAAGGTTTTACATAGGCTCATCGTTCCCGGTTGGCTTTTATATTCTCAACCTCTTGGGATAAATCCTAGGATTCTATTACAGGTTAGACCTCCCTTATCCGGAACTCCCTTATCCGGCACCACCCCTCATTCAGTATGATTCCGGATGCCGGGGGCGCATGTGCAGAACGTGGCCGACCTTCACCCCGACTCTGGGGAGGCTCTGACGCTCGGCCCATGGCGACACTTGGCCCGCCAACCACCCACCAGCACTTCCCTTGCAGCCCACCGACACTTCCGGCCACCAACCTCCTTCCCCCCGCCCCCCCCCCTCCCTCCCTGACCTCAGGCCGCTGACCTCCCCTCATCTCGCAAAATCCCATATTCGGCATAGGCCAGGTCCTGATGGTGCTTGATAAGCGAGGTTCTACCTGTAGCTTTTTTTGCAACCATTTCAATCTGAAATGTTTCTTTTAATTTTCTGTAAACCTGTATCCCAAAATCCCTCTCCTCTTCTCCAGCACTGAACCTGCATCCGTTTAAAATATCATTACTTTTTAACCAGAAGGCATCACCTCACACTTAACTGACATTGAATTCTATCTCTCACTTTTTCGCTCGTTTGCCTATCTTATCAATATCTCTTTGCAGTTTCCTTTGGTCTCCTAAATAATTAACTTTACTTCCGATTTAGTTATCATTTGCAAATTCCGACATCATTCCCTCTAGACCTCTATCCAGATCATTGAACAGAAGTAGCCCCAGAACTGAAACCTATGGGACACCACTGCCCATCTCCAACCATTCTGGAAAAACTGCTCTTAACTCTTAATTTCTTTCTTCTAACTTTTTTAAAGACAGATTTCTATCCTTCCCCCAATTCCATACCCTTGAACCTTAACATATAAGAACCTAAGGATTAGGAGCAGGAGTAGACCTTACGGCCCCTTGAGCCTGCTCCACCATTCAGTAAGATCATGGCCATTCTTTGACCTCAATTCCACTTTCCTGCCCTATCCCCATATCCTTTGATTCCCCATGAGTCAAAAAATCTATCTATCTCAGCCTTGAATATAACTCAGCATCCACAACTCCTTGGGGCAGAGAATTCCAAAGATTCAGAATTTTCAGTGAAGAAATTCCTCCTCATCTCAGTCTTAAAAGGCCGACCCCTTATACTGAGACTGTGACCCCTATTTCCCAACTCTCCTTCCAGGGGAAAGAATCTCTCAGCATCTATCCTGTCAATCTCCTTCAGAATCTTGCATTATATAAGACTTCTTATATAAGGAAAGTATATCCTTCCTTGGATAAGGAGATTAAAACTGTCCTCAGTACTCAGATGTGACCTCACCAAGGCCCTGTACAATTGTAGCAAGACTTTCTTACACTCGTATCCAACCCTCTTGCAATAAAGGCCAACATGTTATTTGCCTTCCTAATTGCTTGCTGTACAAGAACACAAGAAATAGGAGCAGGAGTAGACCATTTGATCCCTTGAGCCTGCCCACCATTTAAAAAGATCATGGCTGATCTGATCATGGACTCAGTTCCACTTCCCTGCCTGCTCCCCATATCCCTTTATTCCCTTATCGCTCAAAAATCTGTCTTATCTCCGTCTTAAATATATTCAAAGACCCAGCATCCACAGCTCTCTGGGGCAGTGAATTCTACAAATTTACAACCCTCAGAAGAAATTCATTCTCATCTCAGTTTTAAATGGGCGGCCCCTTATTCTGAGACTGTGCCCCCTAGTTTTAGCTTTCCCCATGACTGGAAATATCCTCTCTGCATTGAACGTATCGAGCCCTCTCATTCTCTTACATGTTTCAATAAGATCACCTCTCATTCTTCTGAATTCCAATAAGTAGAAGCCCAACCTACTTGACCTTTCCTCATAAGTCCATCCCCTCCTCTCTGGAATCAACCTAGTGAACCTTCTCTGAACAGCCTCCAATGCAAGTATGTCCTTTCTTAATCACAGAGACCAAAACTGTACGCAGTACTCCAGGTGTGGCTTCACCAATACCCTGTACAGTTGTGGCAGGACTTCTCTGCTTTTATACTCTATCCCCTTGCAATAAAGGGCAACATTCCATTCGCCTTCCTGATTACTTGCTGTAGCTGCATACTAACTTTTTGTGTTTCATGCACAAGGACCCCCCCCGCCCAGGTCTCTCTGTACTGAGGCACTTTGCAATTTTTCTCCATTTAAATTAAAATCTGCTTTTCTATTTTTTTTTCTCCCAAAGTAGATAACCTCACATTTTACCACATTATACTCTATCTGCAAAATGTTTGCCCACTCACTTGGCCTGTCTATATCCCTTTGCAGATTTTTTGTGTCCTTCTCACAATTTGCTTTCCCAACCCATCTTTGTGTCATCAGCAAACTTGGTTACATTACACTCCGTTCCTTTATCCAAGTCATTAATATAGATTGTAAATAGTTGAGGCCCCAGCACCGATCCCTGCAGTAACCCACCAGTTACTGTTTGCCAACTGGAAAATGACCCATTTATCCTAATTCTCTGTTTTCTATTAGCCAATCCTCAATCCATGCTAATATATTGCCCCCAACCTCGAACTTTTATCTTGTGCAGTAACCTTTTATGTGGCACCTTATTGAATTCCTTCTGGAAATCCAAATACACCACATCCACTGGTTCTCCCTTATCCACTCTGCTCCTTGCATCCTGGCGTAAGTTTTAAAAAAAAACACCATTTTCCCCAATAAACTTGCTCTAGAGTAACTCGGGTTCGATTTTTTTTTTAATTCATTTTTTTTTCAAAAGGGGGCGTTCCCTGCCACTTATGCCAGTTTTGTCTATCTATGCCACTTTGGCCAGCTAAAACTTATTCCAAATCGACTTAGGTCAGCGTATGTGGCCAGCTCTGAAAAACGTTGCGGGCAGTTAAGAAATCGGCGCAGGTAAGTAAGTAAGGACCCAAGCACCAAGCATTGCAAATAAAAGTTTAAATAACTCATTAAAAATAAAGAACTCAGGTAAACAATTGAATAACAAATGAAGAATTGTAGTAAATCCTACATTGACTTGAACTTAGCCGGGGAAGGCAGCGGGTGACCTGTACGGGAGGCCATTCGGCCTGGGAAAGGGGCGGCCGGCAAAGACGCATCGGGAGGCTGAAGGAAGGGAGGGGGAGGAGAGGCTGGGCTGGGCACGTACCAGCAAGCCTTTCGGCCAGGTCTGGGGGAGGTGGGGGGGGGAGGTGGCATGCGAAGCAGAGCGATCGAATGCGGCATCGGTGGGGGGGTGGGGAGAGAGAAGAGAGGGGAGAGAGAGCGCTGCTGGCTGGCCTTCATATCGAAGCGGTGGGGGGGGGAACCAAATGCGGCATCTTCATTTGCATACTCACAGCAACACAGGCAGGACACTGCTGCAAGTTTCGGCGCTACTGCACATGCCTGAACACCGGACCCAACGCCACTGCGCATGCGTGATGCTGCCGGCACTGATTTCGGCGCAGGGCTGTAGCTCCACCCCCAACTGTTTAACTTGTGCCGCGCCAGGGCACTCCAGACTCTTCAGAACGGCCAGGATGGGGCCATTTTTTTCCAGCGCACAAAAACGGCGCATCAAGGGTTAGTACGCCAAAAAAACGGGTTGGCCAAAATTGTGCCCTTTATATTGTCAGCAAACTTGGATGCATTGCACTCAGTTCCTTCATCAATGTCATTAGTACAGATTGTAAGTAGCTGAGGCCCAAGCACTGATCCTTGCAGCACCCCACTAGTTACAGCTTGCCAATCTCTCTTGTTTTCTGTCCATTAACCAATCTTTTATCGATGCTAATACATTACCCCCAACTTCATGTGTTCTTATCTTGTGTAACAGCCTTTTATATGGCACCTTATTGAATGCCTTTTGGCCATCAAAATATACTATATCCACTGGTTCCCCTTTAAGTTCCCTGCTAGTTACATCCTCATAAAACCATGTTGACCCTGCCCAATCATATTATAATTTTCTAAGTGCCTTGTTGCCACTTTCTTCATCATGGATTCCAGCATTTTCCCGATGACCGATGTCAGGCTAACTGGCCTGCAGTTCCCTGTTTTCCTGTTTTCTCTCTCCCTCCTTTCTTGAATAGCGGGGTTACATTTGTTATCTTTCAATCTGCTGGGACTGTTCCTGAATCTAGGGAATCTTCTCCAGCAATCTCCCAAATAGCACCTTGTCAAAGGCCTTCTTAAAGCTCATGTGCACTGCATATCCCAGATCCACCATGTCTGTTACCTCCTCAAAAGTAGTAATCTCAGGATTGCGACCAGTGCCACGTGCTAGTCAGAGTAGGAATCGCAGGATAGCTCAGATGAATACGTGGCTTGAGGAGTGGTGCAGAGGGGAGCAATTCAAATTTTTGGGGCACTGGAACCGGTTCTGGGGGAGGTGGGACCAGTACAAACTGGACGGTCTACACCTGGCAGGACTGTAACCAATGTCCTAGGGGGAGTGTTTGCAAGTGCTGCTGGGGAGGAGTTAAACTAATATGCAGGGAGGCAGAGGGAAATAAAAGGGAGACAGAGGCAAAAGATAGAAAGGAGAATAGTAAAAGTGGAGGGCAGAGAATCTCAAGGCAAAAAACAAAATGGGCCACATTACAGCAAAATTCTAAAGGGACAAACCTGAAGGCTCTGTGCCTCAATGCGAGGAGTATTCGGAATAAGATGGACGAATTAACTGCGCAGATAGCAGTTAATGGATACGATGTAATTGGCATCACAGAGACATGGCTCCAGGGTGGCCAAGGCTGGGAACTCAACATCCAGGAGTATTCAACATTTAGGAAAGATAGATAGAGGAAAAGGAGGTGGGGTGGCATTGCTGGTCAAAGAAGAAGTTAATGCAATAGTAAGGAAGGACATTGGCTTGGATGATGTGGAATCGGTATGGGTGGAGCTATGGAATTCCAAAGGGCAGAAAACGCTGGTAGGAGTTGTGTACAGGCCACCAAACAGTAGTAGTGAGGTTGGGGAAAGCATCAAACAAGAAATAAGAAAGGTGTGCAATAAAGGTACAGCAGTTATCATGGGCGACTTTCATTTACATACAGATTGGGTTAACCAAACTGGTAGCAATGCAGTAGAGGAGTATTTCCTGGAATGTATTAGGGATGGTTTTCTTGACCAATATGTGGAGGAACCGACTAGAGAGCTGGCCATCCTAGACTGGGTGATGTGTAATAAGAAGGGACTAATTAGCAATCTTGTGCGAGGCCCCTTGGGGGAGAGTGACCATAATATGGTGGAATTCTTTATTAAGATGGAGAGTGACACAGTTAATTCAGAAACTCGGGTCCTAAACTTAAGGAAAGCTAACTTCGATGGCATGAGGCGTGAATTGGCTAGAATAGACTGGCAAATGATACTTAAAGGGGTGACGGATAGGCAATGGCAAACATTTATAGATCACATGGATGAATTTCAACAGTTGTACATCCCTGTCTGGAGTAAAAAATAAAACTGGGAAGGTGGCTCAACCGTGGCTAACGAGGGAAATTAAGGATCGTGTTTGATCCAAGGAAGAGGCATATAAATTGGACAGAAAAAGTAGCGAACCTGAGGACTGGGAGAAATTTAGAATTCAGCAGAGGAGGACAAAGGGTTTAATTAGAAGGGGGAAAATAGAATATGAGAGGAAGCTTGCTGGGAACATAAAAACTGACTGCAAAAGCTTTTATCGATATGTGAAGAGAGAAAGATTGGCGCAAACAAACGTAGGTCCCTTGCAGTCGTACTCAGGTGAATTAATAATGGGGAACAAAGAAATTGCAGACCAATTGAGCAAATACTTTGGTTCTGTCTTCACGAGGGATGACACAAATGACTTTCCGGATGTATTAGGGGACCAAGGATCGAGTGAGAAGGAGGGATCTGAAGGATATCCTAATTAGGTGGGAAATTGAGAGGATTGAAGGCTAATAAATCCCTAGGGCCTGATAGTCTGCATCCCAGAGTACTTAAGGAAGTAGCCCGAGAAATAGTGGATGCATTGGTGATCATTTTCCAACAATCTATTGACTCTGGATCAGTTCCTATGGACTGGAGAGTAGCTAATGTAACACCACTTTTTAAAAAAGGAGGGAGAGAGAAAATGGGTAATTATAGACCAGTTAGTCTGACATCAGTCATGGGGAAAATGTTGGAATCTATTAAGGATGAAATAGCAGCGCATTTGGAAAGCGGTGACAGGATCGGTCCAAGTCAGCATGGATTTATGAAAGGGAAATTAAGCTTGACCAATCTTCTGGAATTTTTTGAGGATGTAACTAGTAGAGTGGACAAGGGAGAACCAATGGATGAGGTGTATTTGGACTTTCAAAGGGCCTTTGACAAGGTACCACATAAGAGATTTGTGTACAAGATCAAGGCACATGGTATTGGGGGTAATGTACTGGCGTGGATAGAGAATTGGTTGGCAGGCAGGAAGCAGAGAGTTGGGATAAACGGGTCCTTTTCGGAATGGGAGGCAGTAACTAGTGGAGTACCGTAGGGCTCAGTGCTGGGACCCCAGCTCTTCACAATATACATTAATGATTTGGATGAAGGAATTGAGAGTAATATCTTCAAGTTTGCAGATGACACTAAACTGGGTGGCGGTGTGAGCTGTGAGGAGGATGCTCAGGCCGCAGGGTGATTTGGACAGGTTAGGAGAGTGGGCAAATGCATGGCAGATGCAGTATAATGTGGATAAATGTGAGGTTATCCACTTTGGTGGCAAAAACACGAAGGCAGAATATTATCTGAATGGCGGCAAATTAGGAAAAGGGGAGGTGCACCGAGACCTGGGTGTCACGGTTCATCAGTCATTGAAAGTTGGCATGCAGTTACAACTTGCGGTGAAGAAGGCAAATGGCATGTTGGCCTTCATAGCTAGGGGATTTGAGTATAGGAGCAGGGAGGTATTACTGCAATTGTACAGGGCCTTGGTGAGGCCTCACCTGGAATATTGTGTTCAGTTTTGGTCTCCTAATCTGAGGAAGGACGTTCTTGCTATTGAGGGAGTGCAGCGAAGGTTCACCAGACTGATTCCAGGGATGGCTGGACTGACATATGAGGAGAGACTGGATCAACTGGGCCTTTATACATGAGTTTAGAAGGATGAGAGGGGATCTCATAGAAACGTATAAGATTTTGACGGGACAGGGCAGGTTAGATGCGAAAAGAATATTCCCGATGTTGGGGAAGTCCAGAAACAGGGGATACAGTCTTAGGATAAGAGGTAGGCCATTTTGGACTGAGATGAGAAACTTCTTCACTGAGTTGTTAACCTGTGGAATTCCCTGCCGCAGAGTCTCGTTGATGCCAGTTCATTGGATATATTCAAGAGAGAGTTAGATGTGGCTCTTACGGCTAAAGGGATCAATGGGTATGGAGAGAAAGCGGGAAAGGGGTACTGAGGTGAATGATCAGCCATGATCATATTGAATGGTGGTGCAGGCTCGAAGGGCCGAATGGCCTACTCCTGCACCTATTTTCTATGTTTCTATGTTTCAAAGAATTCCAAAGAATTGATGTTTGTCCAGCACGATCGCCCCTTTTGAAATCCATTATGGCTACTTACTATTTTCTCTATCTCATCATCATCAGTCGACTATCATGAGCTCGTTAGACAGTCCTCCACACCTCTTTTATTCATCATGTATTTGTATGGGAATTATTTATTCATAATGTACTTGTATGAGAATTTCTGTATCCCATACAAGTTGAGTATTGTACTAATTCAAGGCTGACCTCGTGCAGTTTCCATATTTTGGTTCCCAGAATAATAGTAATAAACTATTGCTCTGAAGGAATTTTCAGCAAGTTCCAGCCGTCTATGCTTTATTACTGTTATTCTAAGTCTCCGTATAGTATCCCATTGGGGCTGTGTTCTTTCCAGCTGACAGCTAAGAATTTTCTCAATAGACTTGTGTAGGTACCATCTAGTTTCCTTTCTGATAAATGTCCAAGCACTGTATATCAACACTGACCTCACTCTCTCTCAAGAAAGAAAGACTTGCACTTATATAGCGCCTTTCACAACCACCGGACATCTCAAAGCGCTTGCAGCCAATGGAGTACTTTTGGAGTGTTGTCACTGTTGTAATGTGGGAAATGTCTAGATATGTGGTAATTTCATCTTTAATCAAAGAGTCTAAAGTTTTCCCTACTACAGATGTTAAGCTACCTGGCCTGTAATTACCTAGATTAGCTGTCTTTTTTTAAAAAGTGAAGCATGTTGCTAAAATGTGGATCTCGATCAGCACATTTTGCTGTCTGTGTAAAATCACTAGCCTTTCCTTTCAAACGAACTAATTTTCTGGTGCCAGGAATATGCATCAAAATTGCAGTTTTGGTTTCCATATTTACGAAAGGATATACTTGCTTTGGAGGCAGTTCAGAGAAGGTTCACTAGGTTGATTCCGGAGATGATGGGGTTGACTTATGAGGAAAGGTTGAGTAGATTGGGCCTCTAATCACTGGAATTCAGAAGAATGAGAGATGATCTTATCGAAACATGTAAAATTGTGAGGGGACTTGACAAGGTGGATGCAGAGAGGGTGTTTCCACTGGTGGGGGAGACTAGAACTAGAGGGCATGATCTTAGAATAAGGGGCCGCCCATTTAAAAGAGATGAGGAGAAATTTCTTCTGAGGGTTGTGAATCTGTGGAATTTGCTGCCTCAGAGAGCTGTGGAAGCTGGGACATTGAATAAATTTAAGACAGAAATAGACAGTTTCTTAAACAATAAGAGGATAAGGGGTTATGGGGAGCGGACGGGGAAGTGGAGCTGAGTCCATGATCAGATCAGCCATGATCTTATTAACTGGAGGAGCAGGCTCGAGAGGCATAATGGCCTACTCCTCCTATTTCTTGTGTTCTTATATAACATGGGAACAGGCCATTCGACCCAACCAGTTCATGTTGGTGCTTACCCTCCATGTCCAATCACATTTACCCGCTTTGGAGATGAATTCCACAGTCTCAACGTTCTGTGTATTAAAAAAAAAGTTTCTCTTAGTTACCCTGTGCTAAATTTCTTGGATTTAATCTTGCATCTATGGCCTCTCATTCTAGACCCATCAAGTACTGGAAACTGTCATCTTCTATCTACCTTGTCCCGTGCTTTCATATCTTTACACATTTCCATTATATCGACTCGAAATCTGTGCCGTTTTAATGGAAAAAACCTCAATTTTTCAAGTCTGCTTCCGAATTTGTATTTCCTCTTGGCAGATTCATCTTACTGAATCTGCTTTGTACTTTTCCAATGCTTCAATATCCTTTCTATAGTGTGTTAAAATAACTATTTTAATGAAAGCAATATGTTGTACGTGAATAGCATAAGAGTACTAAAGTCCACTCCACTTGAGCGTGTGCACACCATATTAAAGAGGGACTCTCATCAGGGAGTCCACTTGAAGAGGGACTGTCAGCATTGAGGGAGCTGTGCGAGATGATGTGCATTTAACCCTGGAGAAATACTTTTCTTGGCTGCATAAACTGCTTTTGTAATCTTCAGCCGCTGGCTCCTGTAGCTGTCTCCTGCAGCTGGCAAACAGCTGCATATAAAACTACCTGATTGATTAGTTAAGACTGTCGGCCAAAAAGACCCATTTTTCACTTGCTCACAGTCTAACTCTGCCCACTAAATGCATTACACTTGGAGGCAATTCCTCCTGATGATACCGTTGCTTGCTGAAGAAGGCCCTGTCACAGTCTCCTCTGCATGTGCAGTGGGTTTTTTTTGTACTGCACATGTGCAAGCCCTTTGGAACACACTTTGCTGCCAGTCGAGGGAGACATCGGCAAATGCAGTATAAAAAGACTAAGAGGAGGCCCTTAACAGGTTGGCAGAGTAGAAAACTCAGGATGGGATGCGTCCGAGGTTTGTTGAGGGAAGTATGGGTGGAAATTGCGGAGGCTGTGACCACAATCTTCCAATCCAAGTGGTGCCAGAGAACGAGAGGATTGCAAATGTTACATCAAAAAAAAGGGAAGAGGGTTAAAACTGACAACTGCAGACCAGTCTGTCTGTCATCAGTGGTGGGGAAAATTTTAGAGACAATAATCAGTGACAAAATTAATTGACACTTGGAAAAGTATCGGCTAAATTGAAAGCCAGCACAGATTTATTAAAGGCAAATCATGTTTGACCAGCTTCATTTTGTTATTTGATGAAGTAACGTAGAGGGTTGCAGAGCAATGTTCCTTCTAAGCTGTGTGAAAACCTCGGCAATCTTGAAGGTACTGTGCAGGCCGCTCACAAGCCCACAAATACCGCGCGTGTAGCCGTGCAAAAAATTTAAAGGTACCAAGCATTGAAAAAACTGGCAGAGCACAACAACAGTTTTAGACGGAACATTGTTAGTCAGGATAGTGCAGTTGATGTATATATGGTGTTTAAAAAGGCGTTTGATAAAGTACCACTTAATAGACAGGTTAAAAAAATTGAATATGGTATAAAAGGGACAGTGGCAACGTGGATATGGAATTGGCTATGGGAAAACAGAGTAGGGCTTGAACGGTTATTTTTCAGACTGGAGGGAGGCATACAGTGGTCTCCAGGGATCAGTATTGGGACCACTGCTCTTTTTGATCAATTAATAATCTGGACTTTGTTTACTACATTTCCTAGTTTCATGTTATCTGCCCTGTATACACATGTCCTTCGAGACAATAATCTCTTATCCATATGTTCTTTTCGGGAGGAGAGTAACAGGCTTGAGGAGGCCGTGGACAGTCTGGTAAAATGGGCAGACACATAGCACGGACATGATGGGCCGAATGGCGACCTCCTGTGTCGTAGTTTTTCTATGATTCTATTCTATGGCAGATGAAATTTAATGCAGAGAAGTGTGAAGTGATACATTTTGGTTGGAAGAATGAGGAGAAGCAATATAAACTAAATGGTACAATTTTAAAAGGGGTGGGGAACAGAGACCTGGAGGTGCACCAGTCTTGAAAGGTGGCAAGACAAGTTGAGAAGCCTGTTCTTATTTTTTTTTAAATCATACGTGATCCTTGGCTTTATAAATAGAGGCCCTTTCTAGTTAGTCGCTGGCTAGATGTCAGGAGTAAGAAACTTAAATTATTTTTTCTCACCTTCTCGTTCCTCCACTTTCAAGCTCCTGGAACTGCTGCACTGACTATGATCAGTTAATCCAGCACAAACCCAGGGATCAAATTTGGGACTTGTCTGGATTGTGCACAATCTTTACCCATTGAGCTATTGGGGCGGGGGATGGGGGCAGGCAATGATGACATAAGAAATAGGAGAAGGAGTAGGCTGTTTGGCCCCTCGAGCCTGCTCTGCCATTCAGTAAGATCATGGCTGACCTACCTCAACTTCACTTGCCTGCACTATCCCCATATCCCACATTAAGTTACTCTTAAAAATATTTGAAAACTTTTACTCTTGAAAATGAGCTGCAAATCACTTTTTTTTAAAAAGGAAACACTTTCATAAAGAACTACTGATCTGAGTGATGTAGAACGTATTGAAACCTTGCGTGTAAGAAGTAAATATTGCAAAGCCTGTTCCATGGTTAATTAATTGTTGCTGTGGGGCTGCTACTTGATTTTTTTTTCTCTAGCTTCCCATGTTGGATGTTGCTATGGTGATGAAGTTACAGGCTCCTTCCGAAGCAAGGGCAACTGCACGTAGCGTACTGCTCGGGTTTCAGGATGAGGTCAGGCATGCACAGAGTGAGGATGCCTGTTAATCTTAATGAACTTCGAGTGTGCTGATTAACACTGCCGTCTTTTTGTCAGCGGTGCCGGCACACCTCGTGCCCGTTGGATGATCCCGAACAGATTCATATAGTGACGGCGTTAAAGTAGTGAGATTCTCCCCCCCGCACCCCCCCCCATGACTTTTTTTACATAGTTGGATTCATAGAACATCTGCAAAAGTCATTTTTCTCAAACATTCCACTGCTTTTGGATTGTATGTAGCAGCAAAAATAAAAATGCACGGAACCCAGAGGTTTTCTAAATTTTGAGTTTTACACCCAAATAATGTACAAGAACTGTTTGGAATATCTCCCGATCAGTGAAATCTGCTGCAGGAGTCAAAAGGTGAGATTCCCTGTTTAATTGGTGAACCGACATGAGGCTTTGACACAGGCAGCAGTCAGTACTGTGTGGAGACTTTTGTTTGGTTGTGGGGGAGGGCGTGGGCGGCGGGGAGAGGGAGGGAGGGAGGGAGGGAAAGGGAAGAGATTAGGAGGAGATGTCTTAGCATTGACTGTGTCTTGTGTGAGTGAGTGATTATTTAAGAGGTTGTTGACTAGTCATGGAGCCTGTGATTTACAAACACACTCTCTCACAAGTTAATTCTGTCCCAGTGCATGTTTCGAAGAAGGGTGAAAGGGGTAAGGGGGGTTCAACAACCTCCGTCTGAGTCTCACTTCTATGTCTGACAATTCCAGTAAAAACACTTCTGTTCTCTTGCTGTTTTATAGGAATCTTTACATTGCAACATCTTGGGCCGTAAACAGAATCTCAAAATTCCCTCAGTTTTGGAAGGGTTAGAATATTTGCAACACACAGATTTAAGTGGTGTCACTGCAGCTTAGCACGTTGGTATATCAATGGGCCGTGCAACAGACTGGTAGGATACGACTACGTGCTTACAATTCCCCTGTGGCGAATGACCTCTCTCTAAACTGAGTGGGGCCAAATCAGTAGGCAATTTAATGCAGGGTGCTACACATGCTCCTGGCAGGGAGTGAACTGGGAACAATTACTTGTTCGCACTCTTGGGACTCGTATTGGCAACGTATATTAAAAATAATTACAAGGGGAAATGGTTGTGAAGGTTTGAAGTTGCATGTCACCGAAATTTATACTGAGAAGTGGTGCTGCAGTCTGTAAAGAATTCATACAATTAAGTGCTGAGTGATGATGACTGAGTAGAAGCACGAGCAGTTCTGCTTGACTGTCCAGTGTAAAGAAAGATCGATCTTAAAATTTATATAGCACCTTTCATGATCTCAGGAAGTCCCAAAGAACATTACAGCCAATGAAGTACGTTTGATGTTATGTAGGAAACGTGGTGGCCAAACACAGCAAGGTCCCACAAACAGCAATGTGAGAATGATGAGTTAAGCGTTTTTTTGTGAAGATGTGGGGTAAATATTGCCAGGGAGAACTCCCCTGCTCTTCTTCGAAATAGTGCCATGTGATGGTTTATGTCCACCTGAGAGAGTAGACGGGGCCTTGGTTTAATGCCTCATCCGAAAGATTTCACCTTCAGTAGTGCAGCACTCCCTCAGTACTGCAGTTGGAATGTCAGTCTGGATTTTGTGCTCATGTCTGGAGTTCGGCTTTGAACGCATGACCTTCTGACTCAGGTGAGAATGCTACCAACTGAGGCAAGACTGAGCCCTATGGCTTGGAAATCAAGTCTTACGAAAGCAGCTGTTTGTCGTCCTACTGATCACTGATTTAAAGGAAAGGGACAGATGAGTAACAGTTCTCTCAGCAGACACAAAGTATGTTTTTCAGTTATCAATGCATGCATCTTATTATTTCAGTGGAAGAATCAAAGTAAATATTTAAAAGAAAGTGATTGGGAAGAGTTTCAACTTTTCCAATTGAAAGAAGAAAATGAAGTTGCAACATTTCCCAAAAGGAGTAAAGGAAAATATGAAGCCAAGTCACCCAAGGCTATTGCTCAGCACCTAGTGGCTGTTGACAAAGACTTGGCTGGGGGATAATGTAGAGAGAGACTTAAATAGGAAAGGTGGAAACATAACTATGATTTGCTAGTGGTGACGGATTGGGAACTTTCCACAGTAGGTGCCAGAAAGCCCAATTTAAAAAAAAATCTTGTTTTAGATATTAGCTGGTGCTATTGAAACCATTTTATCCAATTGTTTAAAAGCACTTTGTTTTGCAAGTCATGTGGTACATTCTATAACCAGGCGGAACCTCATGGGCTTCAGCTTGTTCACTAGTTCAAATGCGAACATTTCAACAATGTCGAACAGGAAAAGACCTATGTTCCCTGTCATTTTTCCTGGTGCAGTGCAGCCCCCTTTTAAGGGGCTGCGCGGGCTATGTAAATTATCGCGCATGCCCGTTTTTTGCATTAAAAAACCAGCTGAGTGGGATCCCAGGAACGCTGCGCGCTCACGCAGCTTAAAGGGAACATTCTAAAGACTCTCTGGTCCATCCAGCCTGTCCCAGATTTGTTAGAATCACTTACAGAACTATTTGCTTGAAATGGGGTTGCAAAGATACACAGGAAATAAATGCAAAGTTGTTCTGGAATGATGGGGTAGAGCTATCCCAAATGTCTTATACTTTTAGCTGTGTTCTTTGGGTTATCCTCACTTTGCTTCATTCATTATCTGATGGGGCAGGCAAGTGACTGGGGTACAGACTGCTGTGCATTGGCTAAAAAGAAATATATGTGACCAACCCTGCCTGATCCCAGGGGAGTAACTTGAACAGTTTTTTCTTCTGTTTGTGAAAGTGTCTGGCCTCCACTCACCTGCCTTCCCCTTTCTGCTGGCACCAGGGATTTGGCAACTCGAGGCATAATGAAGCATTCTTTACTTAATGGTAATGTTCTCACTTCTGAGTCAGAAGGTCATGGGTTCAAGCCTCACTGCAGAGATTTCAGCACATAATCTAGGCTGACATGTTGGATAGTACCGAGACACAGCTGCCATGTCAAAGGTGTGTCTTTCGGGTAAGATGTTAAAATTAAGGTCCCGTCTGCCACCTTGGACGGACATATCCTGTGCCATAGCACTTTCTGAAGAAGAGCAGGGGAGTTCTTGTGTCCTGACCAATATTTATCCCTCAACCAACATTGCTAAAAGCAGGTTTTCTGGTTATTTAACTCATTGCTGTTTGTGGAACCTTGCCATCTGCAAATTAGCTGCTATGCTCATCTTTATTACATCAGTCAAGATGTGTCAATGGAACTTCACCAGCTGTGAAGCGCTTTGGGATGTCCTGAGATGGCAAAAGGCAAGTTCGTTCTTTCAATGCAAGGAAGCCTTGCAATGTGTTCACATCGAGTAAAGGTTCAATGATCCACAGTTGTGCACTACGTGCAGGATGTTGCATATGTAATGGTGCAGCACATCTCCAGTCCCTTCGAATGCATGGAAGTTGCATCTCAATTGTAAAAGATGTCTGGGTACTAATAAAGGGTGGGGGTGGGTGGGCGGACTTTGCAATAAGACAATCATCACCAATGACTAATTTTGTCAGCTGTTACTGTTTGCATTGGAATTCCATATACCCATCGGTGGAGTAAGGGTGTGGTGCTGAAAGCTAAAGTGATCGTTTCTTGTCTGTCCTTGTATTTTCACTGGAGGATATCGAGCTAACTGATAATGCTGGTTAATTATGTTGAGTGTTTGTTTATGCAATAGGGCTCAGATTACTTTGGGCAAGATTAACCCATAATACTTCTAACAAGCTTGTCATTTCTTGGTTCACACACTTGCCCTCATGCACACAGTTTCCCCAACTTACCCACTTCCAGATCTCCGCTCAGGCTCCCCTCAATCTGCTTACAAAAGCACATGATGGAATAAGCCTGAGTGATTTCCCCTATCCACCCCCAGTATTTTCCCTCCTTCCCTGTTGGGGATCACCTGAACGGTGCTCAGTGCTTTGTCCAAGCATTACTGTTGAGAATGTGAACTCTCTGTTTCATGACATTGCTGCATTACCCACTGGCCCTCCCTTGCCACAAGGGTGGGTCATCCTATCCTCAACGTTGCTCTGTGATTCACCCACTTATTGAGGTATTGACCTGGCCCATCAAGCCTTTATTTCTCCAACTGTCTGAGATGGAGCACTTTTCCAGCAGTTAAAGGAAATAGAAATGTCAGCTGAATTTTACCAATTTCTCACCAGTGTTGTAGGCAATATTAGGATCTCATTGTGTGGCCCTTCACATTGTTGAAGTTCTTTACTTGTACTTGAATTAGGCTAACTCTGAAAATGTGCAGTGTTTTATCAGTGGATAATTATTAATTTAGAGCTTTTATTTTTATCTTTGTACAGTTATCTGAACGATCTTGAAAGGATAGCGAGATCTGATTACATCCCCACCCAGCAAGATGTGCTGCGAACTAGAGTCAAGACTACAGGCATTGTTGAGACCCACTTCACTTTTAAGGACCTACATTTCAAGTAAGCGTCACATGGTTAAATTTAAGATCAATGCTGTTGCTTCTGATTCGATTAAAAGCATTAAGAACTTCCTGCACAAATCAATAAAACAACTAGTCTATTTTTAGAAAAAAAGCCGGTCTCATGCAAGCTCACAGGAAGTTCTGACTGGTTGCTAGGGGAGATGTCATAGTTTGTTTACTATTACTTAGATTGTTATTGATTCTAATTTTCTGCAGCTGTTGAACATGATGTTATAAGATTACATTTTTATTCTGTTTTACTTCATACTACTTCTTGAATCTCCCCAGGCCAGGCACAATTTGCTGCCAAAGACGATGAACCGGAAGTCTGATCCTAGGCCTTTGCCACTGCTGCTTTGCGCATAAACATTAATTCCTTGAGTATAGAAGATTAAGGGGTGATCTCATTGAGATGTTTAAAATGATTCTAAAGGATTTGATGGGGTAGACGGAGTGGCTGTGAAGCTGTCTGATTGTCATTAAAAGAAACAACTGATTCACTAATGTCCTTTTAGGGTAGGAAATCTGCTATCCTTACCCGGTCTGGCTGATAAGTGACTCCAGTCCCACACCAGCGTGGTTCATTATTTACTGCCCTCTGAAGTGGCCTAGAAACCCACTCAGTTGTATCAAGCTGCTGCAGTGATTGAAGAAGGCAGCCCACCGTCTCCGGGTAAATCGTGCTGAGCTGTAAATGCCAGCCACATTAAAAAAACACTTCTTGCCTGGTGGTATTTTTAAAAGATTTAGCTTAACTGTTTCCAAAGTCTCATCTTCAGTTTGCTTTTAATCTGGATCATGGAACATTGGTGATATTTTGATGGTTCTGCTTCTTAGTTATACGAAAAACCAGGAGGACAGGCACCTGCAATAAATTATTCTGTTGAAGCCTCACTAAGCAATCATTGAAAGACCACCTTTCAAAACCGATGTTCGTAGTAATGTTTTGGACTGTTTCAATGGAGTTCGTTCATGCATTATGGGTGCTAGTGTGGAGCTGCCTCACAGTAACAAAGAATCATAGAAATTTGTTGCACGAAAGGAGGCCATTTCTGCCCATTGTGTCCGTGATGACCAACAAAGAGGTGTCCAGCCTAATCCCACTTTCCAGTTCTTCGTCCGTAGCACTGTAGGTTACGGCACTCCAAGTGCACATCCAAGTACTTTTTAAAAGCAATGAGGGTTTCTGCCTCTACCATCCTTTCAGGCAGTGAGGTCCAGACCTCCTCCACTCTCTGGGTGAAGAAATTTCCCCTCAAATCCCCTCTAAACGTTTTACTAATTACTTTAAATCTATGCCCTCTGGTTGTTGACCTCTTTGCGAAGGGAAATAGGTACGTCCTATCCACTCCCCAGTATTCCCTAGCCTTCCTTTACTAAAGAGCAAAAGAAAGAAAGACTTGCATTTATATAACACCTTTCACTACCACCGGACATCCCCAAAGCTTTACAGACAATGAAGTACTTTTTGAAGTGTAGTCACTGTTGTAATGCAGGAAATGTGGCAGCGAGTTTACGCACAGCAAGCTTCCACAAACAGCAATGTGATGACCAGGTAATCTGTTTTAGATGTTGATTGAGGGATCTGGCCCCGATGTCCTGGCTAATATTTATCCAAAATATCAACAACAAAAAAACAGATTATTTGGTCATTATTACATTGCTGTTTGTGGAAATATGCATGTGCGCAAACTGGTTGCCGCGTTTCCTACATTACAATAGTGACTACACTCCAAAAGTACTTCATTGGCTGTAAAGCGCTTTGAGACGTCCAGTGGTCGTGAAAGGTGCTATATAAATCCAAGTCTGTCTTTGTAGATACTGGCCAGGAAACCAGGGATGACTCCCCTGCTCCTCTTCGGAGTACTGCCATCGGATCTTTTACGCCCACCTGAGAGCAGGTTAATTGTTTAACGCCTCCAACAGTGCAGCACTCCCTTAGTACTGCACTGAAGTGTTGGCCTAGATTTTTGTGCTCCGCTCTCTGGAGTGGGACTTGAACCCACAACCTTCTGACTCCAATGAGAGTGCTATCTACTGAGCCATGGCTGAAACAGCACTGCATCCTGGGAACATTCAGCAGAGGCAACAGCCACAAATGCAGGTATAGAGCACAAGGTTTGTTGAGGCTGCTGGTTGCTCACCGGCTGTATTATCAATGCCACCTCAGAACCAGAGTTGGATTGAGATCAGCTGTTCGGAAGAGGGATGGGGTTTACTGAGAAATAATGTTGCATGGGTACAATAATGTAAATATTCCAATATGTTTGAACACCCACACGAAACCAGTTCTATTTGTGGCAGCTATCGGAATCCCCATTTACATTGTAAAACCCATTTCAGTTCCGCAGAATAAATGATCAAGATCTGGGAGCCTGGATTTGAAGACAAGAGCAACTTGGTAACCATTACCCCAGCATTCACTCATTCACTTTCTAGTCACTAATCTTTTCTGATGTTGGTGAAAGCTGCATTGCTGGCCTTTTATGGGTGAGCTAAGAGCTCGGTCGTCTTGGCAACCTGGAGAAATGTAGAGAGCCGCGCAGGTCAGGAGTGTCATTGGTGTGTGCCTTTACCTTTCCCATTTGCTTTGAGCCATTTCTGGCCCCTGAGGCATGTCTGTTGCCCCATTTATTTTACACAGCTCCTGTAATCGATTGGGACAATTCAATCTGAGGGAGGAATTGTGATTGGGCGCCCCTTTCACATTCTGAAGATCAATGCAGAACATTTTCTAAATTAAAGCTTTGTTGGCACAATCAAATCTGAAAGGTAAATCCAAGCACTATTTGTGACAATCGGCTTGGGTTCTAAACGAGACCGGCTCAAGAGAAAGACGTTATCATACAAAGCAGGTTTCGCTACAGAGCTGACTGTGTGATTGCCAACACTGAGTGTGCCATTGAACGAAAGTGGCAGAATTTCACAGGAGAAAAGTATAACGAACCACCGATCCTGCAGATTTTGATCATGCTGGTATGGCTTGGAGGGGTGTTCCAGTAAACATCAGAGGTCAGCAGTGAGCGCACATCCAGCCACTTTGTTGAAATTAAGCTGAAAACTTGATCAACTTTATGGGCATTGTCGGAACAATTATATATATTTTTAAATCAAATTGAAGGGCCTCTTCAGTTCCTCGTTGTAGGAAAACAGACTGGCCCAGTGTGGCGTTAAAAGGTTTGTTTTGGCTAATACATACAATTTCAGCTGTAGAATGAACAATAGACGAACAACCTGACTAGTTCCAGTACTGAATGCTCATTAATTACACAGCAGAATTATCTCCCCTTCCAGAGAGCATTTTTGTGCAAATGTGTAATGTTAGGAGAGTTGTCGGTACTTTTTCAACACATTTGTAATAAAAATTACTGTTCAAAAAGATCCGCCGAGCAGGATTTAACATAAATAACCCAGAGAGTCGGCCATTCAAGTTGTAGGTTCCAATTGGTAAATACTTCCCATGTACAGATATAAACTGGGTAGCCTTTTTTTAAAAAAAAGTATTAAGGGCCCAAGTTTCCACATGATTCGCGCCTGATTTTTAGGAGCAACTGGTGGAGAACGGACTATTTTAGAAATCGCAATTCTCCACATTTTGTTTTCTGCAGTTCTAGTCAGGTAGAACAGTTCTAGTTTAGAACAGAATTTTTTCTTCAAAAGGGGGTGTGTCCGGCCACTGATGCCTGATTTGAAAGTTTCCACAGTGAAAATGTACTCCAAACTAAAGTAGAATGGAGCCAGTGAAGATTTTTGTAGAACTGAAAAAACCTGTTCTACACATTAAAAAATCAGGCGCAGGTTACAAATTAGGCGTCCAGAACGAGGTGGGGGGAAGGGAGCTCATTAAATTTTACAATAAATCCTTATTTATACTTCTACAAATATTATACAAATAAATCCAACCTGAATAAACATTTATAAGCCAAGAAAAGATTAAATAAACCATTTTCCTACCTGTGTGAAAGTGCTTCAGCCAGGGAGAATTCTGCAGCCGCTCGTGCCGCAGAGAGAGAGAGAGAGAGAGAGATGGGAAGAGAAAGAGAGAGAGAGAGGGGGGAGGGGTCGGGGAACAGGAGCGCGGGTCTCTGGGGGGGGGGAGGGGGAGAGCGGGGCGGGGAGCGGGTGTCTGGTCGGCGGGGGTCGGGTCTGCGGGGGGGGGGGGGAAGCGGGGGTCGGGTCTGGTCGGCGAGGGGGAGCAAGTGTCGGGTCTGGTCAGGGAGGGGAGCAGGAGCTGGCCGTGGGAGGAGCCTCATTCACGCAGCCCCAGTGAGGCCATTCAGCCAGGGCTCGGGGCTGCGTGCTTCGGGCCCCTCCCACACAGTTCGGCGCCTGGAGCTACTGTACTTGCGTGCCGTCTGTAGCTCCGCCGCCCCCACAGCTCGTGCTGACTGCGCCGAGAGCCAGAGGACCTACAGGTAGGTGGAGAATACCGAGGATTTTGAAGACAATGCACTTCCATATTCCCGTGTTTTATATAGAAAACAAATTTGGTCCCTCCATCTCCCATTGTTAACCTGCTGATTAAAAACAAAGTACCAACGGAATGTGTTATAAATAGAGCAACACTTGCCATCGAACAGATCGAGACTTGACACAAAAGGCCAAGTTGAAGCAATTTGTGAAAGTCAATGAAACCCTACATCCACTCTTCGTTTCCCACCCCCGTAGTACTACCACACTTAGCAGAGTTTATTACAATGCTTAACTTGGTCATCGTACAATTGTAGTAGAGGCTATGTAATGCAAAATCTTATGAATGTTTACTCTGGAATTAGAGTCTAACAAAGGCTCTTAAATAATTAGATCATTAAAACATTTTAGCACAAACAGCTTTGAATTGTCAGGTGTAGCCCCCATAGTTGGTGTGCACTAGAGTGTCCAGACCTCCATAGGACGGAGCATTTGTAATTAAAACCATTAGATTTCAACACCCTCTACTTGCAAGAGCCAATGATAAACTATTGAAGCAAGATTGGATTTGAATTATTATTTTGTGCTGCGGGTATTGTGGGATTATCGGATAGATGAGAAAAGTTACATCCTAATTAGTCGTAAAACTGATGGCTGGCCTGTTGTATACTAATTGAGGTGCTGACTCTGGCTGTTCAGGTGCACACATGAAGAGATGGTATTGCAGGGTTGGTCCTTGCTGTGCAATTGTATACCACCATAATGTGCCATTTTCAGAAGAGGGGATAGGGACTCAACATTAGGTGCCTGGATCACAATTTGATTCATCCATCCAGAGAGATCCCAATGCCCCTTACCCTTGATTGTAACGTCCAGTTATTAATGACTCTAGGGCTTTGGCCTCCACTACTTTGGAAATTTATTCCACATGTTGATCACTCTGTATGAAGAAGAATTTCCTGATATCAGTTCTAAATGTATCCTTCTCTAGTTTGAACCCGAGTACTTCTACTGCCACAATTTAATGTAAAGTAATATTCCAGGTTCACTTTTTCTACACCCCTAACTCTGTATATCTCTGTAAAATCACCTAGTGCTGAAGAGCCCAAGTTTCTCCAATCTTTCCTCATAACTCAGACTTTAGACACTGGGCATTAAGCCTTATGGCTCTTCTCTGCACTGCTTCGAGGGCTTAAATGACTTTTTTTTGGTGATCACAACTGGAGACGATATTTAAACTGCACTCTGGCTAGAGCACTGCGCAGCGTGATTGGCAAAAATTCCAGGGTGGAAATGAAAATTATTTTTTACGCAGCGAGTTATGATCTGGAATGCACTAACTTAGAGTGATGGAAACACATTCGATAAAGAAGGGAAGAACTTGCATTTATATTGGACCTTTCACAACCTCAGAATGTCCCAACCTGCTTCATGGCCAGTAAAATACTTTTTGAAGTGTAGTCACTGTTGTAATGTAGGAACTTTCAAAAAAGGAATTGTGTGTATGTATACTTGAAAAGGAGAAATCTGCAAGGCTGTGAGCAATGTTCCCTCCAAGCTGCACGCTTGTACAGCCATGCAGTAATCTGAAAGGTCCCGTGCAGACAGCTTTCACATTGGAAATACTGCGCATGCGCAGACATTTAGAGGAACCACACATTGAAAGAAACAGGTCATGCAGAACATAGTGCAGCCGAAAGGGAACCTCGACTATGAGGAAAGGACAGGAGAGTGGGAGTAATTGGATAGCGATGGGCCAAATGGCTTCCTCCTTTGCTGTATGATTCTCTGATTCCTCTGAACTTTGCTCATGACCTTTTCTGACTTGTACTTTATTGCTTCAGCCCAGTATTGGCTTTGTTGATTGCTGCCCTGCACAGGTTGGACTTCTCCCAAGCATGTACCGTGCCGAGATGTCCCGAGCACCGACAGTGCTTGAAGCACTTCCATGAGCTGTTTTCCTCCTGTCCAATTAATGTGTACCTAAGCTTTCCCTCTGGGCCCCTTGCCACATGTCCATAATAGAATTCTGCTCTATTCTGCTGCTGTCCTTGTAAGAAGCTCAGATTTGGGGAATGCTACTGGGAGATGTTGCTGTTTCAACTTCCCTGCAACTGGTCCGTTACTCAAACTAATTCTTCACCCGAACTGAAGAACTGAGCCTGGCTGAAAACGACACACGGAGTATGTGACCTGTACTTGAGGACAGATGGCAGAGGTTTTATTTGGTGGGTCCATTCAAGAAAGAGTCTCTGAAGCCCTCAACTGTTGACATTTGCTCCACCAGAGTGAAAGAAGTTTGTGAAACATAACGACATTAAAAATTAGGAGCAGAAGTCGGCCATATGGTCCCTCGAGCCTGCTCTGCCATTCACTAAAATGATGGCTGATCTTCAACCTCAACTCCACTCTCCCATCCGATCCTCATATCCCTTAATTCCCTAGAGTCCAAAAATTTATTCACCGAAGCCTTGAATAAATTCAACAACTAAGCATCCACAGCCTACTGAGGTAGAGAATTCCAAAGATTCACAACCCTCTGAGTGAAGAAATTTCTCATCTGTCCTAAATAGATGGCCCCTTATCCTGACCCTAACCCTCGTTCTCGACACTCCAGCCAGAGGAGACAACCTCTCAGCACCTACCCTGTCCATCCCTCTCAGAATCTTGTATGCCCAATTTAGTGCTGAAAATAACTTGATAACATATTGTAATGTTTCCTGGTGCTTGAGATTATAAACTAAATGAAACGTGCAAGTACATGGAAAATATGAAATTAAGCCAATGGTGTGCACAAACCAGACTGACTGAAAATCTTTGAAGGTCTGAATTTGGACCCAGATTTGTCATTTGTACAAACCTCATCTACTACGTCATTGTTTTAATTTACTGCCAATATTTATACTTTGAGCTTTCCAACCAAATGTGCTGTTGTTTTTCCTGTTTCTTGGCAGGTTTATTTGCTGTAGCAAATCTAGAATATTCAGGATGTTTATACCATGACTGCTGAAAATGCCAACAATTACCTTTTTGATTTTCAGTTTTTTAAAAAATACTTGAAAATTTAAAAATGGATGGAAGCAGAACTTCCTTGCAATAACTTGTGCCAGAGATCTGGCAAATCACTGCCACTCATTTTGTAGAGGGTTTGTACCGTTTACTGGAGTGTGTTACCATGACAACCGAATAATTGGTGTTAAGTGGGCATCGGTGATATGTGAAGACTTTAAAATGTCCTGAAGGCAGGCATGCATACTGACATGTCACTGACTTGAAAGTTGAAGTAGGTTAGAGCAGAAGTGCAGAGGTGCCAGAACATTCATAAACAGAGGAATGAAAAGACACGCGTGCCTGATAAGGTACCCAGCTCGGTGGGTGAATTTATGGCCCAGCATGATGTGGAGGCAGTATAGGCTTGGAAGGTCCAAGATGTAATCCCTAGTCTGTGCTGAGTTGATTCATTCCAGCCAATGTCACAGTGGGAGCATTACTTTTGGCATCGATTTCCCTGATTTAGGACGGGCAGGAGAACTTGGGCAAAGCTCCTATTCCTGTCCAGCGACTCTTGCTAGAAAGTACTTGTGTGTACACACCTGGTGAAGTACATAGCTATACTCACTGAGGCTCCCCATGGTAAATAAACTGGTGAGACTCATTGTCTGGATTCACATATCGAAGAAAAGCCGCTTGACCAAGGTACCAGGGAGCAGCCAGCATCCATGGAACTGTGCATCGCCATCATCCAGAGGGAAGGGGAAGTTCCTGATACACACACACAGGCACTCTGAGGCACAGAGAGCTGACTTGCTTTTAAGTTGTTTTGTTCAAAGATTTCTTCCCACCCCAAACAATATTGTTTATTGAAACTCAATACATGGCATTCATGATTTTCCTCTTGTGGCAGCGATCATGTAGAGCTTTTTATCTCAGTATTTTGACATTGGGCTTTCTTTTCCCAAGAAGTCACAACTTTTAAACTATGAATGTGTGACTTGTATGGCGTCTCACTGGCACTGCACCATCTGCAGTTCAGCAGCAGTAAGTGCCCCACCCTAATGAGAGTTAACCATTCTGCAACCGCACTTCGTCAATCATTTCAATCCTTCTATAGTTAACTCATTTTTTTAAAACAAGATTTTGATGCCAATCACAATTAAGTTTTCACGTTGACTTTGTTTAGTTTTAATGCTGCTGGAATTTAAACTGTGTTTATAATGTATTTTTCATTGAATTTCCATTAGCCCTTTCCATGCTGAATAAGTGCACTACATAAAGTTGCACAATGGGTAACCGTTACCCTGTGGAATAAACTTATTCATACAGTTACAAAATCAGTAAGCATTGCCCTCTGGCATAAAGATACTCTAGACAGTCACATAGTGGATAACTTTAACCCAGTGGAATAAACATACTCCCAGTTACAACAGTAATCATTACCATTTGGAATAAGCATATTCCATACTATTCCAGAGCAAATACTGAAACAAGTGCTTGCATTAAGTGAAGGATGATAATTTTGGAGTTAACCACCTTTATAGAATTCTGTATCTGCCATGTTGGAATGGAAAAGAGGGTTTTTCAGCAAATACTTGGCAGCTGTTTCAGACTCTGATTCCAAACTAATCTCATGGCTAAATAGCTTTGTCAAGTGTCCAATAATTCCATGTACTCAACTCTCATTCCGTCAAGGAATTGATTGGCAGAAACCTTCCGACCACAGTTTCATTATTTCTTTGGGCTGGCATAGAGTATCTTTTTAAAAATTCTTTCACAGGATGTGGACGAGCAAGGCCTGCATTTATTGCCCATCCCTACTTGTCCTTCAGAAGGTGGTGGTGAGCTGCCGCCTTGAATACAACTGAGTGGCTTGCTAGGCCATTTCAGAAGGCAGTTAAGAATCAACCTCATTGCTGTGGGTCTGGAGTCACATGTAGGCCAGACTGGGTTAAGGGCAGCAGGTTTCCTTCCCTAAAGGACATGAGTGAACCAGATTTTTTTTTTACAACAATCCAGATAGTTTCATGGTCACCGTTACTGATACAAGCTGCTGTGTGGGATTTGAACTTGTGCCTCTGGATCATCACTCCAGGCCTCTGAATGACTGGTTCAGTAACATAACCACTATGCTACCGTACCTATATGGTGCACAACCTTTGCTGTAAGCTATGGTCACAGTAAGGAAATCTAGCACTCAATTCAGTACTGACCAGTGGAAACCTGTCAGCTGGCCTGATGGTGTGGAGCAATACTACCTTTTTTATGTTAGAATCATAGAATGGTCGCGCACAGAAGGTCGTCATTCGGTCCATTTGAGTCTGCGTCTGCTCTTTCAAAGAGCAATCCAGTTAGTCCCATCACCCACCCCCCCCCCTCCCCCCATCCCCATCCTCGTTCTTTCCCAATATGCCTGCAGTTGTTTTTCTCCAAATATTTATCCAATTCCCTTTTGAAAGCTACTATTGAATCTGTATCCACCACCCTATCAGGCAGTGCATTCCAAATCCTAACCATTTGTGGCGTAAAAGAGTTTTTCCTCATGACACCTCTGATCCTTTTGCCATTCACCTTTTTTTAAAAAAAAAAAATTGTTTTGCTTTTATTTTTAAACTAGATATTTCTTTGGTTCATGATCTCCAACCTCTCCTGTAGGTGAGCCTTCACTCGCTATGATTTAGTATATTAGTAGCGTGCCCAGGGATTGAGCTGAGAACCCTCCACTTTACTTGAGCTTAATGGTTTTATCCTGTGCCTTTGTGTGATCTTCAGTGATTTCTTAATAGCGCAGAATAACACTACATTTGATTGTGATTTAGGATTTAACTACCAAATGTCTTTGTTTTACTTACTCTTTTACTGTTTAATAATGATACAGCATAGATTTTGCAATATGTGTTGAGGTTAAATATCTCCTTTCACATCTAGAAAAGAAGACAAAGAAGTTGTGATAAACTATTCATACGTTCTTGTGGGGTAGTTCTCTTTTTCTTATAATTCATGCAAGTTAACGGGTGTGATTTTCTCTCCGAAGGCATCAATTTGAACCAGCCAGGCTGCGTATTTTACAGAAAAAGGCAGAGACAAAAGAAATTTAAATAACTACAATGAGTTCTGATAAAGTAGTTAGAGAGAAACTGTTTGCCCTGTCAGGAGGATTGGTAACCAGAGGGGACACATTTGCGGTAATTGGCAAAAAAGCCAGGGGGGATGGAAGGTGAGATTAGGAAACCTTTTTTTCACTCAGCAAATTATGATCTGGAAATCAATGCCTGAAAAGGTGGTGGAGATGGATTTAATTGAAACTTTCCAAAGGGAATTGGGTAAAAAAAAATTTAAAGAAAGGAAAAATTTGCAGGACTATGGGGAAAGAGCAGGGGAGTGGGACTAATTGGTACCTCTTGCAGAGAACTAGCACATACAGTGGGCCAAATGGCCTCTTCCTGTGCTGTAAGATTCACCTAATTGATCACCCATGGCATCACACAAGTGGAATAAAGACCAAATACAATATTTAGGTCAAGCAGGGTTGGTGGGATCATTGGAACAAGGAGGGAGCTGGTAAGAGGGAAAGTGTGGGGAGCAAAGGCTGGCAAATTGTCTCGGCAGGGGTCAGTTTGGCAAACTCTTGGAGGAGGGGTTAGCGAATGGAAATACTTAGCCCATCCCCCAGTTAAGATACATTCTTGGCTGGTGGGGGAGAGGGCTGGCTTGCGCGGAGGGAGGCATGTGGGGGATGTAGCGTAAGTTTGAATCCATTCGAACATGCAGCAGGACAGAGCAAGTCTTGTGTTGAGCCTGAATTGTGTGTGCCTATCTCGGTTCCAAGAGCTCAGCTTTTGTCAATCCTTGACTTTAGTGGCAGGGTTCTGCGTGAGAACTTTCACATAAAATGTTAGCGAGTTGCGACTGGGTCAGAGGTCCTGAAGAACATATTTAATGCTGGAGCATCAGGTTCACTGCTTTTGATACATGGAAGGTCTGCCTTTGAAAATTAGATCATAACTTGCATCGAATTGCATAGAATCCACAGGACAGAAATGGGCCATTCAGCCCAACTGGTCTATGCCAGTGTTTTTACTCCATACGAGCCAACTTATAGAAACATAGAAAATAGGTGCAGGAGTAGGCCATTTGGCCCTTCGAGCCTGCACCGCCATTCAATGAGTTATTTGCTGAACATGCAACTTCAGTACCCCATTCCTGCTTTCTTGCCATACCCCTTAATCCCCCGAGTAGTAAGAACTACATCCAACTCCTTTTTGAATATATTTAGTGAATTGGCCTCAACAACTTTGTGGTAGAGAATTCCACAGGTTCAACACTCTCTGGGTGAAGAAGTTTCTCCTCGTCTCGGTCCTAAATGGCTTACCCTTTATCCTTAGACTGTGACCACTGGTTCTGGACTTCCCCAACATTAGGAAGATTCTTCCTGCATCTAACCCGTCAGATTTTTAAACGTTTCTATGAGATCCCCTCTCATTCTTCTGAACTCCAGTGAATACAAGCCCAGTTGATCCAGTCTTTCTTGATATGTCAGTCCCGCCATCCCGGGAATCAATCTGGTGAACCTTCGCTGCACTCCCTCAATAGCAAGAATGTCCTTCCTCAAGTTAGGAGACCAAAACTGTACACAATACTTCAGATGTGGCCTCACCAAGGCCCTGTAGTAACACCTCCCTGTTGCTGTACTCTAATCCCCTCGCTATGAAGGCCAACATGCCATTTGCTTTCTTAACCGCCTGCTGTATCTGCATGTCAACCTTCAATGACTGATGTACCATGACACCCAGGTCTAGTTGCGCCTCCCCTTTTCCTAATCTGTCACCATTCAAATAATAGTTTGTCTCTTTTTACCACCAAAGTGGATAACCTCACATTTATCCTCATTATACTTCATCTGCCATGCATTTGCCCACTCACCTAACCTATCCAAGTCACTCTGCAGTCTCATAGCATCCTCCTCGCAGCCCACACTGCCACCCAACTTAGTGTCATCCGCAAATTTGAAGATACTACATTTAATCCCCTTGTCTAAATCATTAATGTACAATGTAAACAGCTGGGCCCCAGCACAGAACCCTGTATTCGCTGCTCACGATGTGGTGGTCTCTACATTGGCGAGACCAAACACAGATTGGGTGACCGCTTTGCGGAACACCTCTTCAGTCTGTAAGCGTGATCCCCGAGCTTCCAATCGCCTGTCACTTTAATTTGCCGCTCCACTCCCAATCTGACCTCTCCATCCTCGGCCTCCAAACTGTTCCAATGAAGCTCAATGCAAGAATGTAAGAACATAAGAAATAGGAGCAGGAATAGGCCATTTGACCCCTTGAGCCTGCTCCACCATTTGATAAGATCATGGCTGATCTGATCATGGATTTAGCTCCACTTCCCTGCCTGCTCCCCATAACCTTATCGCTAAAAAATCTGCCTCTCTCCGCCTTAAATATATTTAGTGACCCAGCCTCTGCAGAGAATTCCACAGATTTACAACCCTCAGAAGAAATTCTTCCTCATCTCCGTTTTTAAAGGGCAGCCCCTTATTCTGAGACTATGCCCCCTAGTTTTAGTTTCCCCAATGAGTGGAAATATCCTCTCTGCATCCCCCTTGTCGAACCCCCTCATTATCTTATATGTTTCGATAAGATCACCCCTCATTCTTCTTGTCATGTATGCAACCTTCATGTAACTGTAACCTTCATGCAACTCCTGTATACTGTACTTATACCCTAGAAATGCACACCCTGACCACAGGGGGCGAACTTGTGGGAGACACTCCTCACCTGGGTTTCCAGGTATAAAAGGGGAGGTCCCACCCAGGATCGATACTACTTGTCCTGGGGAATAAAGGAAGGTCACGTAGTGACTCTGCAGTACATGCCTCGTGTGATTTTGCAGTAAGGTGCAGGGACTCCACATTTGGCAACGAGAAACGGGAATCACCGAACCACGAGGATGGCTACTGGTAGCACAGAGGAACGTTACTGTGTGGGTGAGGACTGGGACGCCTTCGTGGAGAGACTCCAGCAGAGTTTTGTCACGAAGGACTGGCTGGGAGCGGCAGCGGCTGATGAGCAGAGGGTGCATCTACTGACCAGCTGCGGATCACAGACGTATGCGCTGATGAAAGACCTGCTCTCACCCCAAAAGCCAGCAGACAAGTCCTTTGAAGAGCTCAGCCAGCTGATCAGTGAGCATCTCAAGCTGGCGAGTAGCGTACACATGGCCCGGCACTGGTTCTACACACACCGGCATCGGGAGGGGCAAAACATCTCGGACTTCGTTGCGGACCTGCGGCGCTTGGCCAGTCTCTAAATTCACAGATGCCTGCAGAGGGGAGATGTTAAGGGATTTCTTCATTGAGGGCATTAATCATGCCGGGATTTTTAGGAAGCTCATAGAGACCAAGGACTTGACTTTAGAAGGGGCGGCGTTGATAGCTCAGACCTTCATGGCAGGGGAAGAGGAGACCAAGCTACTTTACGCGCGCAGCCCTGGTCCCAACATGACGATGGACCAGGGAGTTAACGTTGAACGCGGCTCGGGACCCCGCAAGCAGGCAAGGGCATTTCGAAATCGCAGCAACAGACTCTAGCGTGGGTCCGCAACAGGGATAATGGAAAGGAGATCGGTAATTCACGCCATCACGAGGAACAATGTGTCCCGCGATGGGACCATTAACACCCACCATCAGAGTGCTTAGAAACAACCAAATGGGCAATCAGAGAGGAATGCCTGGTAACAGTCCTTTTGTTAACAACAATCTCAGCTCATGCTGGAGGTGCGGGGGTAGACATACTGCGAAAAGCTGCAGGTTTCAGCAATATACCTGTAGGATTTGTAACGTCAGTGGACACTTGGCCAGGATGTGCAAAAAGGCTGTCGCGAGGCTAATCTGCAAGACAGAGGAACCAGACGAGGGGTCTGCAATGCAGGATGATGCCTAGGGAAATGCCATGGATGCTGAAGTTCAGCGGATTCATGTGGCTGACGTCCACAGCTCATACACTAAAATGCCACCCATGATAATGAATGTTTTATTGAATGGCATCCCGGTGCGCATGGAGCTGGATATGGGAGCTACCTAGTCACTTATGAGCGCCCAACAATTTGAGAGACTATGGCCACACACAGCTAGCAGGCCCAAACTGGAACGCATTGACACGCAGCTACGGACTTACACCAAAGAGATCATCCCAGTGCTCGGCAGTGCAAACTTGGTGGTAACACGGCATAATGGATCACAGAACCGGCTGCCACTCTAGATTGTCCCGGGAAATGGCCCCGCGCTCTTGGGGAGGAGCTGACTAGCTGGGATGAATTGGAAATGGGGGGGGATGTGCACACCATTTCATCTGTGGAGTGAAGTTCATGCTCACAGGTCCTACAAAAATTCGGGTCACTGTTTCAACCCGGTGTCTAAACGTTCAAGGGCACCAAAGTAGTGATACGCATCACTCCGGATGCCAGACCAGTGCATCACAAAGCCAGAGCAGTGCCGTATGTGATGCGTGAGAAAATTGAAAGTGAATTGGACAGGCTGCTCAGAGAGGGCATAATTTCGGCCATTAAATTCAGCGACTGGGCAAGTCCCATCGTTCCTGTCCTTAAAGCACATGGCTCGATCAGGATTTGTGGCGACAACAAAGCCACCATCAACCGAGTGTTGCTGCAAGACCAATACCCGCTCCCGAGAGCGGAGGACCTTTTTACCACGCTGGCAGGTGGCAAGCTGTTCACGAAGCTGGACCTCACTTCGGCCTACATGACTCAGGAACTGGCGGAAAAATCCAAGCTTCTGATCACCATCACGACGCACAAGGGATTATTTATCTACAACAGGTATCCGTTTGACATTCATTCGGCGGCAGCTATCTTTCAGAGAAACATGGAAAGCTTGCTCAGATCCATTCCTGGAACAATCGTATTCCAAGACAACATCCTTATAACGGGTCGAGACACCGAGGAACACCTCCACAACCTGGAGGAGGTGCTACGCCGACTGGACCGGGTAGGCTTGCGGCTGAAAAAGGCCAAGTGTGTGTTTTTGGCCCCAGAGGTCGAGTTTTTGGGCAGGAGGGTTGCTGCAGACGGGATCCGGCCCCCTGAATCAAAAACTGAGGCAATCCGCTGGGCGCCCAGGCCCGGCAACACGTCGGAGTTGCGATCATTCCTGGGACTTTTGAACTATTTCGAGAACTTTCTGCTGAACTTAAGCACATTGTTGGAGCCGTTACACATGCTCCTGCATAAAGGTTGTGAATGGTTTTGGGGGGACTGTCAAGAACGGGCTTTCAATAAGGTGAGGAACCTGCTGTGTTCTAACAAACTGTTGACTTTGTATGACCCCTATAAAAAAAACTGGTTTTAACGTGCGATGCATCATCCTATGGGGTTGGATGTGTGTTGCAGCAGGGTAATGATGACGGCCGACTCCAACCGGTGGCTTATGCCTCCAGGTCACTCTCCCAGGCAGAGCGTGGATACGGCATGGTTGAAAAGGAAGCACTCGCTTGTGTTTATGGTGTGAAAATGATGCACCGGTACCTTTTCGTTAGATGGCTCGAGCTAGAAACGGACCACAAGCCGTTAACATCCCTGTTGTCCGACAGCAAGGCTGTCAATGCCAATGCATCAGCTCGCATACAGCGATGGGCTTTCACACTGGCTGCGTATGACTACATCATACGGCACCGGCCAGGCACCAAAAATTGTGCTGATGTGCTCAGCAGGTTCCCACTGGCCACCACTGAGGGGGCGTCAGAGCAAAACGCTGAGATGATCATGGCTCTTGAGGCTTTTGACACAGCAGGCTCCCCCATCATAGCCTGCCAGATCAAACTCTGGACCAACAGAGACCCCCTCCTATCCATGATAAGGAAATGTGTTCTGACTGCAGATTGGGCACCTGCACAAGGGGCGTGCCCCGAGGAGGTCAGACCTTTTCAGAGACGGATGGATGAACTCTCCATCCAAGCCGACTGCCTGCTATGGGGCAGCTGGGTCGTCATGCCCCAGGAAGGGAGGGAAACGTTCATCAGGGAACTCTACAGCGAGCATCCTGGCATCGTGTTAATGAAGGCAATAGCCCAGTCACATGTCTTGTGGCCGGGGATTGACTCAGACCTAGAACACTGGGTTTGCAGGTGCACGACGTGTGCCCAGCTGGGCAATGATCCCAGGGAGGCCCCACTCAGCCCATGGCTCTGGCCCACCATGCCATGGTCATGTATTCACATACTATGCGGGCCCGTTCATGGGGAAAATGTTTCTGATCGTTGTCGATGCATACTCAAAATGGATCAAGTGCATCATATTAAACTTGTGCACGACATCCATCACCGTGGAGAGTCTGCGAACGGTTTTCGTGACCCACGGCTTGCCGGACATCCTGGTCAGCGACAATGTTTCACCAGCCATAAATTCCAGGAGTTTATGTCGGGCAATGGTATCAAACACGTCCGGACAGCGCCATTCAAGCTGGCTTCCAATGGCCAGGCGGAACGTGCGATCCAAGTCACAAAACAGGGCATGCTACGCATCCAAGGACCCTCCCTTCAGTACCGTCTATCGCGTCTCCTGCTGGCCTACAGGTCCCGCCCGCACTCGCTCACGGGAGTCCCGCCAGCGGAACTCCTCATGAAACGCATGCTCAAAACGCAGCTGTCCCTCATTCACCCAGCCCTGGCAGACATTGTTGAGGGCAAGCGGCAGTCCTAAACCGAGTTCCATGATCGAAACTCAAGGGGGAGGTGTATAGAAATGGATGACCCGGTATTTGTTCTTAACCATGCTTTGGGACACAAGTGGCTTGAGGGCACAGTAATTGGCAAAGAAGGGAATAGGGTCATAGTGGTCAGACTAAACAATGGGCAGGTATGCCGCAAACACTTGGACCAAGTAAAGAAAAGGTTCAGCATAGACCTGAGCAACCTGAAGAAGAGCATGAAATGTCACCCACACCACTGCCAGTGGACGAGCAACAAGGACAGTCCACAGCATGCATAGTCCCTGTGGCCAGCCCCGACAGGCCGGAATCACCTCAGGTGACAGAGACGCATGCCAAGGCTCAGCCACCAGAGCTTCAACTGCGGCGCTCCACGAGAGAGCGTCGACCACCTGAAAGACTTAACCTTTGACACAAAAAGATGCAAGGGGAGAGGTGATGTCATGTATGTAACCATCATGCAACGGTAACCTTCATGCAACTCCTGTGCATTGTACTTATACCCTAGAAATGCACACCCTGACCACAGGGGGCGAACTTGTGGGAGAAACTCCTCACCTGGGTTTCCAGGTATAAAAGGGGAGGTCCCACCCAGGGTCGATACACCTTGGTCCTGGGGAATAAAGGAAGGTCACGTAGTGACTGTGTCTGCAGTACATGCCTCGTGTGATTTTGCAGTAAGGTGCAAGGACATCACACTTCTGAACTCCAATGCGTGCGAACTCGAGGAATAGCACCTCGTCTTTAGTTTAGGCACTTTACAGCCTTCTGGACTCAATATAGAGTTCAACTATTTCAGACTATAACCTCTGTCCATATTTTTTTCCCTTTCCTCCGTTTTTTTTTAAAGCCCCCCTTTTTTTTCTCTTTCCCACGGCAGCTGGTGATGATGCCGCCATTCATACCCCATCTCGACAACTCTTTTGTTTCCTAACTTGCCCCATTACCATCTCATTTTTACCCAACATCCCTTTTTGTCTCTTAAATCTCTTCTGCCTTCCATCCTATCACAGACCTTCTCTTTTGTTCTTTCCCCCCCTCCCCCTGTCCCTGCCCTTGCACTTCCTGAAGAATCTGTTGCATCTCGAACTTTTTCAGTTCTGATGAAGGGTCACAGACCCAAAACGTTAACTCTGTTTCTCTCCACAGAAGCTGCCTGACTTGCTGAATATTTCTCGCATTTTCTGTTTTTATCCCACTATAACTGCCTCTTCCCACCGCCCCACCATATCCATCTATTCTCTTCTCCCTCATCTATGCATCAAGCCTCCCCTTAAATGCGTCAATGCTACCTGCTTCAACCACTCCACGTGGCAGTGAGTTCCACATTCTCACCACCAATTGAAATCTTGCAGAATAGAGAATGATGAGAAACTAGATGCAAAACTTCTGAGGGAATTTTGAGATTCTCCTTGGCCCAAATGATCTTTGAATAGAAACTTCAACATATTAATATAATACAATTTATGTTTAATTCCAATATCAGACTGTGGTAGAAGGTTCCGTTGAAGTGGTGCTCTGCATCTGTTGTTTACAATCCCAGGTATTCGTCATTCTGAATCTGAACCAGTCTTTCTCAAACTGGGGTCCCTGCAGCACCCGACCGCAGAGACTTTCCAGGGGGTCCGCGACCGGAGCTCATTGGAAGCCTGCTCCTCTTTATATAACTGACACGGATTTAGTTCTTGCAAATTATACTCAGCGTCTGGGCCCGCCTTCTCTCAGCGGCCCACAGCTCTCACTCTGCAACGAGCGCTCCCTGTCAGTCGAGCCGATTCCTCTCCCTGGCGCCAATGCTATCTGCTTCTACCACTCCATGTGGCAGTGAGTTCCACATTTTCGCAACTCTAAAGAAATTCTTCTCGTCTTAAGTGAAATCTTGCAGAATATGGAATGATAAATTATACATAAAACGACTGATCTAAACCATCTGAATCAGATTACAGGTGCGGGGCCCACACATACGTGCTTGAATGTAGAATCCCACAGTGCTGCTGTTACAGAACATGTCAGTGGAGCAATGTGGCGGTGAGTAACGCTTCCAGCAGCATCCCAGCATATGCATGGGTGCTCGTGCCCTCGCTCACCTTGGCCAGCCTGCTGACAGTTTTAGAAATTGTCCAGCTCTAATAGTGGCTATCTGCTGCTGCTACAGAGTGCCCAGAATTGGTGTGTGTAATGAATTTACTTCATGGGTTCTTTGCTTAAGAATTCATAGCAACGCATTGCTATTGAGAACTAGTTGGTTTATTAACAAAGGTTTAACAATCACACTACAACATTACCAGTTCATCCACTAGGCTCTCAACCACCTGCCTCATCGTGGATGATCGAGACCCAACTGACTGGGGTTTTATTGAGTCTTGTGAATATCACATGACTGGCTAAGCCACTCCCACCACGCAACAGCTCTACAAACCTCTGACCATACTCTCAGGTGCATACATTATAGTGCGAAGCTGGCACATCCATCTCGCTATCTGTGTAAATAAAAGTTTTCTTAAAAACATTATTTAAACACTTTACATGCAGCACTTTCATATTATGAGTATTATAATTTGTGGGGGGGGGGGGGCGGGGTCCATGGTTACTAATCCATTTGAAAAGGGGTCTTTCAACCAAAAAAGTTTGAGAACGACTGATCTAAACCACGTGAACCAGATTACAGCCTGCAGTTCACTATCCTTAGAGATCATCTGAATCTTTCGATTTAGATTGGAGCTTATATATTCATTTCCAAAAATTTTCTGTGCATTGTAGAGACTGGTGTTCAAAGGGTTAAAAATAAACGGGAATATTTCTGAGTGAAGGAAACTTGAACCACAGCCAGTGCCTGTAAAAATTAATTTTGCTACAGTGTGGTGCCACATGCTCTTAAACTTGCTCCAGAGGAAGTGTTTGTGCTATTACTGGTCCACAAGGGTTCTCTGTGTGTTGGCTGCAGGAGACTTTTCAACTGTGTAGAAAGGTCACATCATTAAAACTGGGCTCTCCTGGCGTGACTGAAATCTCATGCTTCTGCAGCACACGTCCGATTAGATTTCAGTCAAAGACAGAACGTCCAGTAAATGGTGCCTGGGTCCTCACTGGGTCAAAGAATGGAAAAATAAATGATCAAATGAGAAATAATAGGACCAACTTCATGGCCAGTTTGAACTCTCGTGTCAGAGATACCTTTTGCTATCTTTACATTATTTTTTTTAAGTTCAAAGGCTGATAATAGAATGAATGTAAAGTTTATTTTGGGAAAAAAATAGTAATTCATAGATGTTTAATTTTCATGTTTATGGATGTTGAAAGGGAATGTTACTGTTAAATTATTCTTTCGTAACTAATAATCTTGTCAAGGTCTCAATCACTCATTTTGTTTTATGCTTCAGTTGCTGATTAAAGGTAGTTTTGGAGCAATTAAAAAGCTTGTTACCCAGATTTGTGATATCAGTGCAAGGGGGGCGGGGGGAGTTTTTCCACAAATTATTCCCAGGTTTTGTCTATCTGCAGTTTTAAAAGCACAAAGTACGATGAAGAGCAGCAGCTGTCATACGCTTATAAGTGTACAGGTAGGTGGACGACTCCTTGTACCATTTGGGATTAAAGAACAACTTAGGTGGACCCAGCAGCCCCTTTTTAAATCTGCCTAGCATCGAAGGTTAGTTCTCCACACATAGAATCCTATAACATAGTGGTGGCCCACTGCCACAGCATGTTGGTATGCAACATCAATTTCAGTAACTTAATTGTTATTGTACTTGTCAGATGGTTGGCCTCCATTGTTCACCCCACCACGAGGTTCTCGGAATTGGAGATTCGGGAACTCCGTGGGGGAGAAGGGCAGAAGAAAAGACAGCAGCCAGTACCACAAGGCACAGAATTGCTTCCCTCAAATTGATCTTACTGCAGTCAGTAAAATATTCTGCCAGATCAATGCTGTTTTATCTGGAGGTCTGCTTCATTGGTTCCTGGCTGTATGAGGTCTAGGGGCTGTGTGTGTGTATGCTTATACATGGGGAGGGGGGCAACAGGAAAAGCAAAATGTGTTTTCTGGTGCAACCAAGGGGCAGAACAGTTGGACAAGAAGAACGGAGTACTGAAAAAGGTGATTATCATCAAAATTGTGTTTCAAGTTTTATCTGCATTTATTGCTTGCGAAGGTGGCGTGTCCAGTACTGGGAGTGGGTCCATTTAATTATCTCACTGTTGTTTGTATTGATCTGATATAACACAGGTTAGATGGAGCATAAAGTTCCCTGTATGCTATTCCAACAGATATAAAACTTTAGTTTGCACGAAAAAAGAAGTATTCTCTCTCCATTTCTGTGGAAATTAATCTGTACTAATGTCTAAATCCACATGCCCTGCTTGGCATTTAAAGTTCTTGACTCTTAAATACTTATTTTTGTTCTGAACTGTAGTTTGTTCCATTATGTGCAGAAGGGCAAACTGCCCCAGGATTTCTCTCTCGCTCCCATATCCTTAATTCAATTTTGTCCTCGACCGATGTTAGTCTGTGCCAAATGCTCAAAGCCGACCTGAAGTATGAATTTTGGATGGAACAATGCAGATAGTGTTGAGGAGGGGTAAGGACTCCTGAATTAGCCCCAAATTGTGACAAAGATTAGATTACATAGGGATTACACCGGATATACGTCACAGAAACAGGCCATTCAGCCCAACCAGTCCATGCCGGCGTTTATGCTTCACTCGAGCCGCCTCCCATCTTTCCTCATCTAAATATCAGCATAACCCTCTATTCCCTTCTCCCTCATGCTTGTCTAGCCTCCCCTTAAAAGCATCTATACTATTCGTTTCAACTACTGCCTGTGGTAGCGAGTTCCACATTCTCAACACTTTTTGGGGAAAGAAGTTTCCTCTGATTGTTTGGCTTCACTGGTGCCTCAAATAAATAGACTGCTTGGTACGTTACTGAGATACAATAGGAAGGTACCAGCTTTTATCCATGCTCAGTGCTGAGTTAATTTGTCAGGATGGCTCAGTATTTTAGTTTTGGGGTAGGTGGAACAGAATCAGACTCCACCCATGATTTGCTGTCTAGCAACCACTGCTGGTCAGTGTGTGTGTGTCAGTATTGGAGCTGAGCAGGGTCAGTTGAATAGTCTGCCAACGTTCACTGGGCTCCAGGGTTGGCTTGACGGTGGTACTGGAGGCTTGACTTTGCCAACGCTCTCCTGGCTGGCCTCTCACATTCTACCCTATATAAACTAGAGGTGACCCAAAACTCAGCTGCCCGTGCCCCAACTCCTGCTCACCCATCACCCCTGTGCTCGCTGATCTACATTGGCTTCCGGTTAAGCGCTGCCTCGATTTCAAAATTCTCCTCATTTTCGAATCCTCCATGGTCTCACCCCTCCCTAACTCTGTAATCTCCGCCAGCCCCACCCACCTCCCCGAGATATCTGCGCTCCTCTAATTCTGTCCTCTTGATTATAATTGCTCAACCATTGATGGCCATGCATTCTGTTGCCTAGGCCCCAAGCTCTGGAACTTCCTGCCTAAACCTATCCGCCTCTCTTTCTTCCTTCAAGATACTCCTTAAAGCCTACCTCTTTTGGTCACCTGTGCTAATTTCTACTTCTGCAGCTCTGTCAATTAAAAAAATCTTAATACTCCTGTGAAGCGCCTTGGGACATTTCACTGTTTAAAAACGCTATATAAATACAAGCTGTTGTCTAATGACCACTGCTGATCAGTGTGCGTGTGTGGGTATTGGAGTTGGGCAGGGTCAGTTGAATAGCCTGTCAATGTTCATTGGGATCCAGGGCTGGCTTGACGGTGGTACCGAAGGCCTGCTGTTGCCCGTGGATCCATAGCCCAATATGAGTCAGTATAGTCAAAAGAGCTAGAATGCACATGATATTAGGGGTAAAGTATTGACATGGATAGGAAACTGGTTGGCAGACAGGAAGCAAAGAGTAGGAATAAACGGATCATTTTCAGAATGGCATGCAGTGACAAGTGGGGTACTGAAAGATTCAGTGCTGGGCTCCCAGCTATTTACAATATACATTTATGATTTGGATGAAGGAATTGAATGTAACATCTCCAAGTTTGCAGATGATACTAAGCTGGGTGGCAGTGTGAGCTGTGAGAACGATGCTAAGAGGCTGCAAGGTGACTTAGACAGATAGGTGAGTGGGCAAATGCATGGCAGATGCAGTATAATGTGGATAAATGTGAGGTTATCCACTTTGGTGGCAAAAATAGGGAGACGGAATATTATCTGAATGGTGACAGATTAGGAAAAGGGGAGTGCAGCGAAGGTTCACAGACTGATTCCTGGGATGGCACGACTGACATATGAAGAAAGACTGGATCGACTAGGCTTATTTTCACTGGAATTTAGAAGAATGAGAGGGGATCTCATAGAAACATATAAAATTCTGACGGGATTGGACAGGTTAGATGCAGGAAGAATGTTCCCGATGTTTGGGAAGTCCAGAACCAGGGGTCACAGTCTAAGGATAAGGGGTAAGTCATTTAGGACCGAGATGAGGAGTAACTTCTTCACTCAGAGAATTGTAAACCTGTGGAATTCTCTACCACAGAAATTTGTTGAGGCCAGTTCGCTAGATATATTCAAAAGGGAGTTAGAGTGGCCCTTACGGCCAAAGGGATCAAGGGGTATGGAGAAAAAGCAGGAATGGGGTACTGAAGGTGCATGATCAGCCAATGGTGGTGCAGTCAAAAGGCCGACTCTTGCACCTATTTTCTATGCTTCGATTTGAAGAGCTTTCTTCAAATTCAAAAAATGCTTAGTTTGGGTTTTTCCTACAAATTCCCGAATTTCTCATTTGTAATGCATTTTAAAAGCTCTCTTTCTGTTTTCTCTCTGGGTCTGCTTCCTTCTCTCTGTTTCTGTCCCTCCCTCTCTCCTTCCTCCCCTCTTCCCTCCCCATTCCTATCAATTCTGACCATGTTCCCTACCTCTGGCTTGCTACTGTGTTGGCAGGTGTAAAATATATTGAACAATGTAGAAAAGGAAATTGAGGGAAAGCTTCCACACTGCTGGCTTGGCTTATGGTGCTGTGCACTTCTATGAGAGTAGAAAAAGATGAGGAAATGGGAGAAAAATATGCTGAATAAAAGGGAGATGCACCTTCTGCATGTGCAAAACATCTCATTTGTTGCTGTAGGTGGGAGGGTCTCGGTTCATAAAATTTAATTTTTTTTTAACTTATTTGGTATAAATTCTATTTTAATAAAGTAGCACAGGGACATGCAACAGTGACGTGGAAATACTGGGAGCTTTGGGAAAATAGAAGTTTTGATGTGGATGAGGAATGTGATTCATCGGGATTTTTCAAAATCACTCTCATAACCTGTCACTTTTTCAGATGCTTTCTATGCAAATATTAGTGTAATTTGTGACAAAGTTGACCCCATTTGTGATATTTGCTCTTTCAAAAGAAGTTATTGACACCAAAGCTCCTGTTTTGCTACCTTGCTGCTTCCAAAAGCCACCACCATCTGTGTCCATGAATGTAGCTGCACCTCATAGCTTTCCCCTTTTCCATCCTGCTCAGCTTCTGATATTTTCCCGTTGCTCTGTAAAGCTCTCCGAGGCGTGTAAGAAATGTCGCAGAAATGCAAGTTGCTGCTGTTTTAAGCAAATGCTTGGCAGCGGGAGTTGCTTTAGGAACAAGAGGTACTGATGGCGAGTGCAGCTCTTGAAAAGCGGAACTCCTCTGTTTAAATAGTTTTCTCTCAAACATTCCTGTTGCACACAATCTCTAGTGCGATTTAGCCAAATGCTGCTGACTTCTGGGGGGATCCAAACTCACAACATGCGGCCTTCCTTCATTGGCTGCAGCATGCGTCGCTTTCTATTACCATTCCTATGACTACCCAGCCAGGCATTCTGGGAAACATGACATTATTGCAGCCAGCTTGCGGTCTTTAGCCAAGGTAAATAACTCCTCACAGAAAAGTCATTCATAAAGAATCATTTAACTTCCACCCTCTCCTCAGTCCCACAAAATAAGTTGACATGCTGTGAAAACTGTTTAGCTCAACTATTAACCTTTCTTGGTCCGCAGCAACATTCGTAGGTGTGATCTTCAAAGGTTGTGAATCTTTGGAATTCTCTACCCCAGGGAGCTGTGGAGGCTGGATCTTTGAATATATTTAAGGCAGAGATAGACAGATTCTTGAATGATAAGGGAGTCAAGAGTTATGGGGAGCGGGCAACGAAGTGGAGTTGAGGCCAGGATCAGATCAGCCATTATCTTATTGAAAGGGGGAGCAGGCTTGAGGGGCCAAATAGCCTACTCCTGCTCTTATTTCTTATGTTATGTTTTTATTAAGTAAACAGCTGAAAGGAACATCCTCCATTTTAGATGGAGGAAGCTACGTGCGGGAAGAGAAAGGCACCTTAATTTCGTAACCGTTTAAGATGGAAAGGATCAAGTATATCTTGTGCCTTAGTGTGCTTATTTTTTGGGGGGGGGGTCAGAAAGACAGCAATGCATACACGTGTCTCACTTTTGATAAAATCTTGAATCTCCATGTGTTTTTTGTCAACTTTTTCTATCTAATTCCTACATCCACATTTACAACAGAAACAAGTTTACAGAGGCAGTTTCCATTACAAGTGTGAGCATGGGAATTTATAAATCAATGGGTAATGCCTACAGTACTATCTTCCTGCAGAGATGGCGCTATAACTTCTCCTCGCCAGTCAATACGAACAGTTAAAAGACACAGCATTTCCAACCGCTAGTTACCATGTAAAAAAAAAATTTGTAAAGTGTGACCATGCAGAATTCTACTCCCTTTTCCCACCACCTTATCACTCCTTCCACCCAGCTGCTGCTTGTCTGAAGAAGCCAGATGTGTCCTGCTTTGGGGGATGTCTTTACAAATGAGGTGTACATTTTGGAGTATGTAATTTGCCAATAGTTGAGCTAAAGTCTGATAGTACTAGTTTATACTTCAATAGGAAGAAATGCTGGATTCTATTTCCACTATGTTCTGTACTGCTACTTTGTATGGCTGATGTTGAGCAACAGCCATAATTTTACATTTAGGTGGTTAAGCCAGATAATTGCATCAGTAGTGGCGTGTATTTCGATGATGCCACCTTTTGTATTTGTGAATCAGGCAGTGAGTCGTTCTATGTTTCATGGTCTATTCTGAGTGACCACAGTCGCACACTGGAGAGTTTTAATTCTCCATTTGTGCATCACATGACGATTCTGCCACGGTTTGTGCAGATGCGGTTTAGGGTTGCCCATAAGCTTCGTGGAAGATCGAAGTCAGGGGTATTGCGCGTCGGGTCTTTCACAAGGTGTTTGTGACTTCTTGTGAACTCCATTCGGCTTGCCAAGCATCATCAGGGTTGAAGTTGCATCGTCGAAGATTAAGCGCTTGGGTCCAAAAGCACTTGCGTGACTTCAAGCGGCAGTGAGGGATGCTGTTGAGATCCTGGTGGATGGGCAGATATTAGTTTTTCACGATTCGCTGGACTTCCCAAAGGGCTGCGGCATCGTGGCAAATGGATGGGGGAGCGATTTTCGACAGCATAGGCAGCCAGGTTAATGGGGTGGACTTGAGGGTTCCAGTGATGCACCACATTGCTGTGCTCTGTTGGACACCAAGTTGATGTTGGTGAACAGTACTCGGCTACAAAGTACACAAGGGCCATCGTTGCCATCAGTAGCGCTGATGCTCCCCAACCTGTGCTTTCCAGTTTCTGGACCAGGTTGTCCCAGGCCGCCTTCCCGTTCTTAATTGCATTCCTCCTTCACTTCAGCTGTGCAGATGGTGGTGGAGTCTTGTGGAGGGATTGGAGGTCCTTGTCCGGTCCCGTTGTTTCTGGCGAGCAATCAGTTTGTGCTCTCCACCAGTTTGGAAGCTATGGAGTTGGGCCGGACATATGAGGTCCTGTGGCTGTGTCTGACTGTCGGAGCAGGTCCTGGGTCTCTCTTGTGCAGCAGGGAGTGTATTCTTCCCGGAAATACCAAGAGGAATACCTTTCTTGGTGGTGGCATTAAGGAGGCCAACGAACTGGTGGTAACATTATTATCGATGTCTTCCCTATAACAGTCCTTTGACTTTGGCCAGGTTCCACCGTGGGTTTTTTTCCGTCAGAATCACAGGGATTTCGATGCCAATGTTGGCTATTGGGGAAGTGGTGGATTATTTTGCAGGCCGTGTGGAGCATGCTTCCGCTTTGATCTTTGGAATCAATGATAAGGTCGGACTTCGATTTCAAAATTCTCATCCTTGTTTACAAATCCCTCCAAGGCCTCGCCCCTCCCCCTCCCTATCTCTGCAATCTTCTTCAGCCCCACAACCCTCCACCCCCGAGATATCTGCGCTCCTCTAATTCTGCCCTCTTGTGTATCCCTGATTTATAATCACTCAACCATTGGTGACCATGTCTTCAGCTGCCCAGGCCCTAAGCTCTGGAACTCCCTCCCTAAATCTCTCTGCCTCCCTACACCTCGTTCCTCCTTTAAGACGCTCCTTCAAACCCACCTCTTTGAACGAGCTTTTAGTCATCTGCCATAATTTCTTATGTGGCTCAGTGTAAAATTTATTTGTTTTCTCTTAACACTCCTGTAAAGCGCCTTGAGACGTTTTACTAAGTTAAAGGCACTGTATAAATACAAGTTGTTGTTGTTGTAGTCTTGTTGCCAGCAAGCAGAGTGAAAAGTTGCTCGATGTTTGTGGATCAAAGACCAATTGCAGATTTTCGACAAACTTCCAGTCAGTGAGGTCGTCTGCTTCATAGCCCCACAAAGGTGGCAATCACAGACTTATAGGGCTGGGATTGGCGGACTTGGGAGTGCTGGCTTTGTCCGTTTTGAATTGGGGACTTTGTACATATTAATGTATGGCAGTGATGCCGATGGTGGTTTCTTCAGTTGCAGGGAATACTTTGAAATCCATAATGGTGGTCTTCACATATATGATCAGGTCATATTTTGTGTGGTCGTGGCTAGTCGTGAGGTTGTATCCATGTTTCATAGACAGCCAAGTTACTTTGTGAAGCGTTGTTGGTATACGGTGCAGTGCCAAAAGTTTTTGATTAACATAAATTGAGCGATGCTTAACATCACTGTACCCTGGCAAAAATATGGAGGGCCTGCCTTACGTGCTGGCAACTCCTGTGGTCGCTGCTTTTGACCTAATCTCATCGAGACAACTGACAGCTCAGGTACATTTTGAATGTACAGTCTTCAAAGACAGCCTCCTTTATCCGATCAATAGATGGCCGACAGTACGCTGTGGCTGTAATTTAATTCAGCTGCTCTGGTGACATCACAAATGGCGAGGCAGAAACTTCAAAGGCTTCTGAATGTCAGCAGATCCCAGAGACGGGATTGTTGATGACTTTCACTGCCAGATGTTGCTTGTTTGCAATAAACACTGAACAGCTTGTATGTTTGTTTAAAATGGTGTCTACTCTGTACACAATTTTTGCAGCAAAGTGGATTGAGCGTAGCTGAGGCAGTATTGTGCAGAAAGTAGGGTAACAAAACTGATTGCGACACTGGATGTTAACCTGCTGGATGCGATGACATGAGCCACGTGGGTTAGTCTTGAGTGGTTGTCCGCATCGTCTGTGCTATGACAATTTCTGACCGCCTGAACCTTGTGTTTCGGGGCTCCTTTTTGAGTTGTCCAGTGGAGCTCGTTGGTTGCTGCCTCCAACATTCACCATTCTGACTCTGAGCTTTGCATTGGGACTTCCCAGCACATAACCAGATGGGTGGAAATGTTCTACAAGGTCTAACATCATGTTCCATAATTGTTAAAATCTGGTCAGCTGGTGCAAATGAAAACTGGTACAATTTGTTTTACAAGATCCAAAGCTCCTGTGAATAATTTATTAGCATTAAGTGTGGACATGCGTTTATTTAACTATGTTTATCAATTTGCATTAGATGAACATGATCACATGTGCTACGTGTTGCACTACTCTCTGAAGCGGTCATGTACAAGAGTAACCGATCTAGTCTGAACTGCATTTGGTGACCAATAGGAAATGACCTGCATTACCTGAAATTCCCTGCCTCAACCCCTCTACCCCTCTTTCCTCCTTTTTCAGATGTTCCTTAAAACCTACCTCTTTGACCAAGCTTTTGGTCACCTGCCTTAATTTCTCCTTGTGTGACTCGGTGTCAAATTTGTTGCCCTAGAATACTCCTGTGAAGCGTCTTGGGACATTTTACTATGTTAAAGACACTATATAAATGCAAGTTGTTGTTGTATTAGCAGAGATTCAGGTACTTTGCACCAAAGTGAAGGAGCAATGGAACCTTTGTCATTGTCACTTACTTGAATGTATCAATTTAATTCAGTAATTCTTCCAGTAACTCAGGCAGTTGCAGATGAAAATGTCAACTTTGACTCAGCCCAAGTGATGCAATCCCTTTGTCCTGTGTTTGCTCTGTAGTGTCTAGCCTTCTTTATATATGGAAAAGCATCTTTATATTCACAATCTTCTTACAGGAAATTGGCATGACCCCATGCAGGTAATGTTTTTGCAGTGATAAATATATTGAGGGAGCATGCGGATGACTCGGGCAAAGAGCTGGCCTCCTCCTGTGATGTAAGATTCTATGATATGCTGAACCATATAAGGTCATTCTCAAATTCAATCTGTAAACTACTGAGTTAGTTCATCTCCACCAAGGTGACAGCAAGGGTGTCACACTCTGCCTCAGTGCCCTGTCCTAGGTAAGAAAAATATCTTGTTTGGGTTTCCAGCTTTGGATCACTGAGGTAATGCTGGCTGGAAAGTATGCAGTTGGAAATGTGTCCGAGGACAGGGTCAGGCTTGGCCGTGATGCTAGCCAGAGTCACGTAGCCAGTTGGCACATGCTATCTTGGATTGTGAACGAGGAATGGCCATTTGAGTGACCAACCAGAAGGTTGCTGAAATGATTCCCCAGAGAGAATTGCCTCCTTCGAGAAGAAGGGGAGAAAATTGGCAAAGTAAACAAATATTGCAGAACTGAGTAATTTTTAAAAAGTTGAAGCCAAGCATATGTTCTGATTAGTATCTCTATGGTAAGACTGACTGTAATGCACTCATGACTTAATCGCTCACAAGTTTCCCAGTCAGCCTCACTTCTGGAGATACTTGCCATATTACATGACTGGCTCGGATATAACCTTCACTTCTGTTTTGTGTTACAATTGAGGGTTTTCCCAGTTCACTTTATTCATGCTCGCAGCAATAAGGCAAATTGGAAGCAAACTCGTATACATTGTGCATGAAGTGAATGGGTTGGTGTGTCACAGAATTAACAATTGGCCTTGTCTTGAGTAAAGCACCAGAAAGATATGTGGGAGGCAAGCCATATTCTATAGATAGATGGAAAAAAGAACAAAAAGGATGACTTGCATTTATATAGCACCTTTCATGACCACTGGATGTCTCAAAGCGCTTTACAGCCAATGAAGTATTATTTGGATTGTAGTCACTGTTGTAATTAATAGTTCAGACTAAAGCTAAAAAATAAATTAATTGTAAGTAGCAAATTTATACAATAATAAAAAGCAGTGCATTACTTGACTGTCTCGAACTCTCTTTCTTAAATTAAAATAACAAAGCATCAGGTATTTTTTAGTGGGCTTTTTTCATTATCCTTTAATTGAACCTTATGCGTCGTGGGATGTTTTGCTGCATTAAAGATGCAATATGAATGCAAGTTGTTGAATAAATGTAACCAAGGTACTCTTGCTCCATGGGATTCTGTCTCACAGCTGTGTTGTGAAACAAAGTGGAGACACATGAAGCAATGACGTGATGAAAGACGGCAGTATGTATCCCAGTTTGAGGGGCCCTTGTGTACAGAACTATCAAAGAAGCCAGATTAAAGATACTGATGGGAGATGCTTGCAATCCTTGTTGAGAACTGACGCTCGGCGATTGCATTACCCAGCAATTGCTGTTGCTGACCAAGTGTCCACTGGGCCTGAGGTTAGTGCAACAAAAGTTATTTTAGATCACAAAGCCATTCGAGATGATGTCTACATCTGTAAACTCACATTCTTTTGACGCCTGTCTGACTGGAACCTGGAAATTAAATCACTGCTGTCTGAGAGAGTCTGTAATTTGGTTAGCACAAGTTCAGAAGCTACCTGGGCATCCAAAGTTTCACAGTCAGGAGGGAGTAGCTTTTGCAATTTAAGATGCAGTGACTTCAGACGGTATTATACATGTTGCTCCTCACATTCTCCAGACGATAAAAATCTGATCAGAAACAGCAGTCATGGTTTCAATTTTAAAATCCCAGTTCCCTCATCTTGACTATAATTTAAATAAGGTACAAATATCATTCTACAGGGGTGAGTGTCCATCATACAGACTTTGTAAAAAAAAAAATGTTGATTAGCCAAGAAATATGTTGAAAATAAAAGCAGCATTATATCAGTTTATAATTTTTTTTCCAGGATGTTTGATGTTGGTGGACAGAGATCTGAGAGAAAGAAGTGGATCCATTGCTTTGAGGGTGTCACTGCCATCATCTTCTGTGTAGCTCTTAGTGCCTATGACTTGGTGCTGGCTGAAGATGAGGAGATGGTGAGTAATATACCGTGGGACTCTCAAATTCCACAGGTCAATCTGTTTCTGAAAAATATTAATGTTGATCTCTTCAAAAGAATCACCCTTCATCCCTGTGCTCGCTGACCTACATTGGCTCCCGGTTAAACAACGCCTCAATTTCAAAATTCTCATCCTTGTTTTCAAATCTCTCCATGGCCTCACCCTTCCCTATCTCTGAAATCTCCTCCAACCCCCCCTCCCTGCCGCGATATCTGCGCTCCTCTAATTCTGCCCTCTTCAGCATCCCTGATGATCGCTCAACCATTGGTGGCCTTGCCTTCTGTTGCCTAGGCCCCAAGCTCTGGAATTCCCTGCATAAAGCTCTCCGCCTCTCTACCTCCCTCTCCTCCTTCAAGATGCTCCTTAAAACCTACCTCTGACCAAGCTTTTGGTCATCTGCCTTAATTTTTCCTTATGCGGCTCGGTGTCAATTTTTTTGTCTTATAATACTCCTGTGAAGCACTTTGGGACATTTTATTACATTAAAGGCGCTATATAAATGCAAGTTGTCATAAAGATCATTTTCATATTGGCCAATTTGAATCTGTTGTAACCCTAATGTAATACATTTCGTATATAACAAACGTTCACAGGTGAATTACTTGGTGAAAGGGTAGAAAGTAAGCTGGCTGCAAGGATGATGCTGTGATTTTACCTGATAAGCTTATTACAAAATTGGCATTCATCGTTCAGGCCCAGCTTCAGCGCATATGTCAGCCGCCTTCCCTTCCCTTTCCTTGCCTGGCCTGGTGACCTCACTGAACACTGAGAGCCAGGAAACGTGGAAAACTGGGACTGATGCCGAATCACAGATGTTTCCAGACCAGAGATGTCCAACCTGTACCACAAGTTTTCAGAGTCCCAGATGCTAAAATACTTTGGAGGAAACTAGAAGTATCTGTGATCAAATCCGTTCCAGACTGATGGGATCTTTGTAAGGTTATCGTACAGAGTAATTTGGGGGAGTTTCAGTCCAGTTCCTCGTGGGCATGGGCCTGCAGCACTAAATGGCCCCATATCTGGCAATGTCACTCAAATAAACCTAATGTGGGGAATGGAAACTGCCTCATTAGTGCAGTTGGGGGTGTTGTTCTGGGGTTGGGTCTGGTACATATTGTGCAGAGTAGAGGGAGCTTTGTATCTACACAACTGGAAGTGCTTGATGAGTACCACAGATGGAAAGTGTTCCATTTTCCAGCATTAAATATCTCTTGCCTTGAGCACAAAAAAACAAGGCGTCTCTCCCCTATCTGAGATCAGGTACTTGCTCTGAGTGAATCACAGATTTAAACCTTCTTAAGAATAATCTGGTGCCATAGAAAGCACAATATGATTGCATTGTCTGAGCTCTGTATTGCTTAGAATCATAGAAATTTACAGCACAGAAGGAGGCCAGTCGGCCCATCGTGTCCGGCCAAAAAAGTGCTATCCGGCCTAATCCCACTTTCCAGCTCTTGGTCTGTAGCCTCGTAGATCATGGCACTTAAAGTGCATATCCGAGTACCTTTTAAATGTGGTGAGGGTTTCTGTCTCTTACCACCCTGTCAGGCAGTGAGTTCCAGACCCCCATCACTCTCCGGGTGAAAAAAGTTCTCAAGCCGCCTCTAATCATTCTACCAATTACTTTAAATCTATTCCCTTCTGTTTATTGACCTCTGCTTGGGAAAATAGGTCCTTCCTATCCACTCTATCCAGGCCACTTATAATTTTATACACCTCAATCAAGTCTCCCCTCAGCCTCCTCTATCCCAAAGAAAGCGACCCAGCCTGTCCAATTTTTCCTCACATTTTTCTTGCAATTATAGGGCCATAGTGAGACGGCACCTGGAGTATTGTGTACAGTCTTGGCCTCCCAATGAGAAGTAAAGACTAAGAGAAAGGATAACCATCCGTGGCTAACTAAGGAAATAAGGGAGGGTATCAAACTGAAAACAAAGGCATACAATGTGGCCCAGAGGATTGGGTCATTTTTTAAAGCCAGCAGAGAACGACTAAAAAAAATGATTGAGGGGGAAGGTAAATTATGAGTCCCTGGCCAAATACTGCCCTAAGTGGAGGAAGTGCATCCAGGAAGGCTCTGAGCACCTAGAGTCTCATCACCGAGAGCATGCAGAAATCAAGTGCAGGCAGCGGAAAGAGCGTGCGGCAAACCTGTCCCACCCACCCTTTCCCTCATCGACTATCTGTCCAACCTGTGACAGGGACTGTGGTTCTCATATTGAACTGTTCAGCCACCTAAGGACTCATTTTAAGAATGGAAGCAAGTCTTCCTCGATTCTGAGGGACTGCCTATGATTGATTGTTTGAGATTATGAAAGGAAACTAGCACGAAATATAAAAACGGATAGCAAGAATTTCTGCAGGTATATAAAAAAGGAAAAGAGTGGCTAAAGTAAATGTTGGTTCCCTGGAGGTTGACACTGGAGAATTAATAATGGAGAACAGGGAAATGGCAGAGACTGTGAACAAATATTTTGTATCAGTCTTCACAGTAGAAGACACGAAGAACATCCCAATAGTGGATAATCAAGGGGCTATAGGAAGGGAGGAACTTAATACAATCACTATCACTAATGAAGTAGTACTAGGTAGAATAATGGGACTAAAGGCAGACAAATCACCTGGCTGCATAGATAGTGGATGCATTGGTTGTAATCTACCAAAGTTCCCTGGATTCTGCGACGGTCAAAGCAGATTGGAAAACCGCAAATGTAACACCCCTACTTAAAAAAGGAGACAGACAAAAATCAGGGAACTATAGGCCAGTTAGCTTAACACCTGTCGTTGAGAAGATGCTGGCGTCTATTATTAAGGAAGCAGTCGTGGGACATTTGGAAAAGCATGATTCAATCAAGCAGAGTCAGCATGGTTTTATGAAAGGGAAATCATGTTTGACAAATTTGCTGGAGTTCTTTGAGGATGTAACCAGCAGGGTGGATAAGGGGGAACCAGTGGATGTGGTGTATTTGGATTTCCAGAAGGCATTCGCTAAGGTGCCACATAAAAGGTTACTGCATAAGATAAAAGCTCTTGGGGTTGGGGGTAATACATTAGCATGGATAGAGGATTGGTTAACTAACTGCAAACAGAGAGTCAGGATAAATGAGTCATTTTCCGGTTGGCAAATAGTGACTAGTGGGGTGCAACAGGGATCGGTGCTGGGCCCTCAACTATTTACAATCTATATTAATGACGTGGATGAAGGAACTGAGTGTAATGCAGCCAAGTTTGCTGATGATACAAAGATGGGTGGGAAAGCAAATTGTGAGGAGGACACAAACAAATCTGCAAAGGGATATAGACAGGGTAAGTCAGTGGGCAAAAATTTGGCAAATGGAAAATATATAGGAAAATGTGAGGTTATCCACTTTGGCAGAAAAAATAGAAAAGCAAATTATAATTTAAATGGAGAAAAATTGCAAAGTGCTGCAGTACAGAGAGACCTGGGGGTCCTTGTGCATGAAACACAAAAAGTTAGAATGCAGGTACAGCAAGTAATCAGGAAGGCAAATGGAATGCTGGCCTTTATTGCAAGGGGGATAGAGTATAAAAGCAGAGAAGTCCTGCTACAACTGTACAGGGTATTGGTGAGGCCACACCTGGAGTACTGTGTACAGTTTTGGTCTCCATATTTAAGGAAGGATATACTTGCATTGGAGGCTGTTCAGAGAACGTTCACTAGGTTGATTCCGGAGATGAGGGGGTTGAATTATGAGGATAGGTTGAGTACATTGGGCCTATACACATTGGAATTCAAAAGAATGAGAGGTGATGTTATTGAAACATATAAGATAATGAGGGGGCTTGACAAGGTGGATGCAGAGAGAATTTTACCACTCAAAGGGGAAACTAAAACTACAGGACATAGTCTTAGAATAAGGGGTCTCCCATTTAAAACTGAGACAAGGAGAAATTTTTTCTGGGGGTTGTAAATCTATGGAATTCTCTGTCCCAAAGAGCTGTGGAGGCTGTATCATTGAATATATTTAAAGATTTTTGAGCGATAAGGGAGTAAAGGGTTATGGTGTGCAGGCAGGGAAGTGGAGCTGAGTCCATGATCAGATTAGCCATGATCTTACTGAATGATGGAGCAGGCTTGAGGGGCCAAATCACCACCACCTGCTCCTATTTCTTCTGTTCTTACCCAAGGAAGGATCTACTTGCCATTGAGGGAGTGCAACAAAGGATCATCAGACTGATTCCTGGGAAGTGGGGCAGCGGTGGGCAGGTGTGATTGTCCTATGAGAAGAGATTGAGTAGACTAGGCCTATATTCCCTAGAGTATAGAAGAATGAGAGGTGATCTCATTGATCTCGGGGCTTGAGTGTAGAAGCTGGGAGGATGGTTCCTCTGGCTGGAGAGTCTAGAACCAGGGGGTCACAGTATATTCAAGACAGAGATTGATGGATTTTTGGATATTAAGGAAATCAAGGGATTTGGGGATAGTACAGGAAAGTGGAGCTGAAGTAGAAGATCAGCCATGGCAGAGCGTGCTTGAGGGCGCTATGGCCTACTCGTGCTCCTAATTATTATGTTCTTGTGTTCTTTCCTGTAATGTGGTGACCAGAACTGCATGCTGTACTCTAGCTGTGGCCTAACTTGTGTTTTATAAGTGTAACCTCCCTGCTCTTATATTCTGTGCCTCGGCTAATAAAGGTAAGTATCCCGTCTGCTTTCTTAACCACTTTTATCTACCTGTCCTGAGGGATCTGTGGACATGCTCTCCAAGGTCCCTGTGTTCCTCTGCATTTCTCAGTATCCCACCATTTATTTTGTATTTCCTTGCCTTATTAGCCCTACCCAAATGCATAACCTCACACTTCTCCAGATTCAATTCCATTTGCCACTTTTTTGCCCACCTGACCATTCCATTGACATCACTGTGCCGTCTACAGCTTTCTTCCGCACTGTCAACCACACAGCCAATTTTTGTATCATCTGCAAACTTCTTAATCATACCCCTACATTGAAGTCTAAATGATTGATATATACCACAAAAAGCAAGGGACCGAGTACTGAGCCCTGCAGAACCCCACTGGAAATGGCCTTGCAGTCATAAAAACACCTGTCGACCATTACCCTTTGCTTCCTTGCTCTGAGCCAATTTTGGATCCAACTTTCCATTTTCCCTTGAATCCCATGGGCTTTAACATTTGAGTAATGTGCCACTGTCAAAAGCCTTGCTAAAATTCATATACACCACATTAAACACACTACCCTCATTGACCGTCCTTGTTACTACCTCAACAAATTCAATCAAGTTAGTCAGACACAACCTTTCCTTCACACATCCATGCTGACTGTCCTTCATTAATCCGCACCTTTCTAAATGACGATTAATACTGTCCCTCAATTTTTGCCAAGAATTTGTCCACCACTGAGGTTCGGTGACTGGCCTCTAATTACTCAGTCTATTCTCTTCTCCCTTTTTAAACAATGCAACAATATTAGCAGTCCTCCAGTCCTCTGACAACACACCTGTAGCCAGAGAGGAGAGAAAAATTATGGTCAGAGCTTCTGCTATTTCCTCCCTTGTTTCTCTTAACAGCCTGGCGTACATTTCATCCAGGCCTGGTGATTTATCCACTTTCAAAGATGCTAAATCCCTTAATACGACTTCTCTCACTGTTTAACTCATCTAATATTTCACACTCCTCCTCCTGATTTACAAAGTCTGCATCGTACCTCTCTTTTGTGAAGGCAGATGCAAAATATTCATCCTGCACACACAAGCTTTCTTTTTGGTCTCTAATAGGCCCTACTCTTTTTCTTTAGTTATCTTCTTGCTCTTTATGTATTTATAAAACATCTTTGGCTTTTCCTTGATTTTATTTGCCAATATTTTTTCATGCCCTCTCTTTGCTTTCCGAATTTGTTTTTTAATTTTCCCCCTGCACTTTCTACACTCCTATCGGCTTTCTGCAGTATTTAGCTCTTTGTATCTGACAAACTTCCCTTTTTTTTTGCCTTATCCTACCCTGTGTGCCCCTTGACATCCAGGGGGTTCTAGATTTGGGAGTCCCACCCTGTTTCTTTGTGGGAACATATTTGCTCAAAACTCTCTCTAGCTCCTCCTTGAATACCTCCCACTGCTCTGACACTGATTTACCTTCAAGTAGCTGTTTCCAGTCCATTTTTGTTAAAACACATCTCAGATTAGTAAAATTGGCCTTTTCCCCAGTCAAGATATTTTACTCCTGATCTGTCTTTGTCCTTTTCCATAACTACGCTAAATCTAACTGAACTATGATCACTACCACCAAAATGCTCACCCACTGATACCCCTTTCACCTGTCCAGCATCATTCCCTAAAACTAAATCCAGAACCACCCCCTTCCTTGTTGGGCTTCCTACGTACTGGCTAAAAACATTCTCCTGAATGCATTTTAAGAATTCTGCACCCTCTATCTTTCACACTGTTTTTATCCCAGTTAATATTAGGATACTTCAAATCCCCTACAATTACTGCCGTATTGTTTTTGCATTTGAGAAATTTGCCGACACATTTGCTCTTCAATCTCCCTCTGACTATTTGAATGCTGCATACTCTGCCAGGCTGCTAGTAGGAAATAAATAATAACACCGATTTCCTCTGTTCCAGAATCGCATGCATGAGAGCATGAAGCTGTTTGACAGTATTTGCAACAACAAATGGTTCACAGACACTTCCATCATTCTCTTCCTCAACAAGAAGGACCTCTTTGAAGAGAAGATCACCAAGAGTCCCCTGAATATCTGCTTCCCTGAATACTCGGGTATGTACTCAAGTGTGCCTTTAGTGAAAGAGAATGTTGGATATGTACAGCTGGGTTGATGAGCATTTGAAAGAGAAAGCTAAGTTAACATTTTGGGTGTCACCGTCCATCAAACTGATGAAATCTGCTAAGGCGGCAGTCCTGAGATTTTATCCTCTCTTTTGTCTTTCAGACACTGATTGACATTAGCATTTCCAGTATTGTTTTTGTTTCGGATTTCTAACATCCTGTGTGTTCTTTTCATATTGAAATGTGCCTTTGTCCTGAGTTGGCATATTTCAAAAATTACAAGCTATTGAGGCACAGTGAAACCAATCTTGATTTTGTCCTCATTCCAAAAAAAAGATTTTAAAATAGGAAAGTTTCCTCAGTGTACTAGATATAGTGAAATTATCGGGGAGTCGAGGGTTATGGGGAACAGGCAGGAAAGTGGGGTTGTGGCCAAGATCAGATCAACCATATAGAAACATAGAAAATAGGTGCAGGAGTAGGCCATTCGGCCCTTCAAGCCTGCACACCATTCAATGAGTTCATGACTGAACATGCAACTTCAGTACCCCATTCCTTCTTTCTCGCCATACCCTTTGATCCCCCAAGTAGTAAGGACTACATCAAACTCCTTTTTGAATATATTTAGTGAATTGGCCTCAACAACTTTCTGTGGTAGAGAATTCCACAGGTTCACCACTCTCTGGGTGAAGAGGTTTCTCCTCATCTCGGTCCTAATTGAATGGCGGAGCAGCTCAGGGGCCATATGGCCGACTCCTGCTCCTATTTATGTTCCTATAAGAACGTAAGAAATAGAAACAGGAGTATGCCATACGGCCCCTTGAGCCTGCTCCGCCATTCAATAAGATCATAGCTGATCTGATCATGGACTCAGCTCCACTTCCCTGCTCGCTTCCCATTACCCCTTATCCTCTTATCATTTCAGAAACTGTCTATTAATGTCTTAAATTTATTCAATGACCCAGCTTCCACAGATTTACAACCCTCAGAAGAAATTTCTCCTCATCTGTTTTAAATGGGCGGCCCCTTATTCTAAGATCATGCCCTCGAGTTCCCCATCAGTGGAAACATCCTCTCTGCATCTACCTTGTCAAGCCTCCTCATAAACTTACGAGTTTCGATAAGGTCACCTCTCATTCTTCTGAATTCCAATGAGTAGAGACCCAACCTACTCAAGTCAACCCCCTCATCTCCGAAATCAACCGAATGAACTTTCTCTGAACTGCCTTCAAAACAAGTATATCCTTTCGTAAATATGGAAACCAAAACTGCACTCAGTATTCCAGGTGTGGCCTCACCAATACCTTATATAGCTGTAGCAAGACTTCCCTGCTTTTATACTCCATCCCCTTTGCAATAAAGGCCAAGGTATCATTGGCCTTCCTAATCACTTGTTGTACCTGCACACTATCCTTTTGTGTTTCATGCACAAGTACCCCCAGGTCCCACTGTACTGCGGCACTTTGCAATCTTTCTCCATTTACATAATAACTTGCTCTCCGATTTTTTTTTTTCTCTACCAAAGTGCGTGACCTCACATTTTCCAACATTATACTCCGTCTGCCAAATTTTAGCCTGTCTGTCCTTTTGCCAATTTTTTTTTGTGTCCTCCTCACACATAGCTTTTCCTCTCATCTTTGTATCGTCAGCAAACTTGGCTACGTTACTCAGTCCCCTCTTCCAAGTCGTTAATATAGATTGTAAATAGTTGGGGTCCCAGCACTGATCACTGCTGCACCCCACTAGTTACTGGTTGCCAACCAGAGAATGAACCATTTATCCCTACTCTGTTTTCTGTTCATTAGCCAATCCTCTATCCATGCTAATATGTTACCCCCAACACCGTGAACTTTTATCTTATGCAGTAAAGTTTATGTGGCACCTTGTCAAATACACTGCATCCACTGGTTCCCCTTTATCCACCCTGTTCGTTACATCCTCAAAGAACTCCAGCAAATTTGTCAAACATGACTTCCCCTTCATAAATCCATGCTGACTCTGCTTGACCGAATTTTACTTTTCCAAATGTCCTGCTACTGCTTTAATAATGGACTCCAACATTTTCCCAAACACAGATGTTAGGCTAACTGGTCAATAGTTTCCTGCTTTATGTCTGCCTCCTTTTTTAAATAGGGGTGTTACATTTGCAGTTTTCCAATCTGCTGGGACCTCCCCAGAATCCAAAGAATTTTAGTAAATTACAACCAATGCATCCACTATACCTGCCACTACTTCTCTTAAGACCCTAGAATGCAAGCCATCAGGTCCAGGGGATTTATCTGCCTTTAGTTCTATTATCTTACTGAGTACCACCTCCTTAGTGATTGTGATTATGTTAAGTTCCTCCCCCTCTATAGCCCCTTGACTATCCACTGTCGGAATATTGTTAGTGTTCTCTACCGTAAAGACTGATACAAAATATTTGTTCAGAGTTTCTGCCATCTCCATGTTCCCCATTACTAATTGCTCTAAAGGACCAACATTTACTATAGCCACTCTTTTCCTTTTTTATATACCTATAGAAACTCTTGCTATCTGTTTTTATATTTTGTGCTAGTTTACTTTTATAGTCTATCTTCCCTTTCTTAATCATTGTTTTAGTTGTTCTTTGCTGGCTTTTAAAAGCTTCCCAGTCTTCTGTCCTCCCACTAGTTTTGGCCACTTTGTATGCCCTTGTTTTTAATTGGATAGTTTTAGTTAGCCACAAATGGCTCTTTTTTTCTCCTACACCCTTTCCTCCTCACTGGAATATATTTTTGTTGAGAGTTGTGAAATATCTCCTTAAATGTACACCACTGTTCATCAACCATCCTACACTTTAATCTATTTTCCCAGTCCACTTTACCCAACTCTGCCCTCATACCTTCATAGTTTCCTTTATTTAAGCTTAGTACGCTGGTTAGAGATCCAACTTTCTCACCCTCCATCTGAATTTGAAATTCAACCATGCTGTGATCACTCATTCCGAGGGGATCCTTTACTAGGAGATTGTTTATTAATCCTGTCTCATTACACAGGACCAGATCCAAGATAGCTTGCCCCCTGGTTGGTCCTGTTACATACTGCTCAAGGAACCTGTCCCTTATGCACTCTATGAACTCCTCCTCAAGGCTACCCTGACCAATTTGATTTGTCCAATCAATATGAAGGTTAAAATCACCCATGATTATTGCTGTTCCCTTTTTACAAGTCCCCACTATTTCCTGGTTTATACTTCGACCAACAGAGTTGCTACTGTTAGGGGGCCTATAGACTACACCCACCAGTGACTTTTTCCCCTTATTGTTCCTTATCTCCACCCAAACTGTTTCAACACCCTTATCATTTGAGCCAATATTGTTCCTTACTATTGCAGTGATTCTATCCTTCATCAATAGAGCTACCCCACCTCCATTTTCTTTGTCGTCCTTCTGGATTGTTTAATTCCCAGTCCTGGTCACCTTGCAACCACATCTCTCTCATCAGATCATCCTCATTTGTCTCAATTTGTGCTGTCAACTCATCTATTTTGTTACAAATGCTACGTGCATTTAGACAAAGTGCGTTTAAGTTCTTTTTTTCCTGCTTGTTTCCTCTCTCCTTCAAACTCACTCACTCACTCTTTTTTTGCTTTCTAATTCCAGCTTTACTCCCCTCCCTACTGAATCTATTTTCAGGTTCCCATCCCCCTGACAAGCTAGTTTAAAAACCTCCCCAACAGCACTAGCAAACCTCCCTGCGAGGATATTGGTCCCGGCTCTGTTGAGGTGCAACCCACCTGGCTTGTACAGGCCCCAATTCCTCACGCCCTCCCACCTGCACCATCTTTCCAGCTATGTATTCCTCCTATTTCTGTAATCACTAGCTTGTGGCACCAGGAGTAATCTGGAGATGACTACCTTTTGAGGTCCTGCTTTTTAATCTCTCTCTCTCTCTCTCTCTCTCTCTCTCTCTCTCTCTCTCTCTCTCTCTCCTAGCTCCCTAAACTCTGCCTGCAGGACCTCTTTCTCTTCCCCCCCCCCCCCCCCCCCCCAAGAATGCCCTGCAACCGCTCAGTGACATCCTTGACCCTGGCACCAGGGAGGCAACATACCATCCTAGAGTCACGTCTGCGGCCGCAGAAACGCCTGTCTGCTCTGCTGACTATGGAATCCCCTACCACTACAGCTCATCCATTCTTCCACCGCCCCTCCCGCACACGTAGTCGCCCCAGCTGCGCGAAGCACCCGGGACTTCCCACATGCCACAGGATGTGCAGTTCACGGGACTGAGCTGCCCTGCCATCCCACTAGTTACACTCGCAACTATCGAGTAGAACTAAATTCTAAACCTTGGCACAACACACCCAGCCGCTACTTAGCAAAGAGCTGATTTAATTAACTGGCTCTCCTTAGATAATGAGGATCACATATATTTACTGGCAGATCCTACTTACAACAATGCCAAAAGTTTCCAACTGAAAAGAAAAAGAAAAATACTCACCAATCCACCAGCCAATCACTTACCCGCTTGGCTGTGACATCACACTTCGATTTTGATTTTTTTTTAAACTTTTTGTCCCTGCACCAGCTGGCTCCTCCCAAACTGCTGCTGGCCTTTTAATGGGCCTCAACCTCGCGCTCCAGTATGTGGTTCTTTATAAATTTAGTGGGTTTTGTTGCACCCAGCTTATAGATGACATCCTTCTCCATCTTCCCCCCCACCCCCCCATGATCAAATAAGGGTTAATTTTGTTCAAAGTGCTCAGATCACACTTTCAACAGTTCAGTTCTGGGCACCACATCCCAGGAAGGATATATTGGCTTTGGAGAGGTTGCACTGCAGATTGACTGGAATAATACTGGGGCTAAAAGGGTTAAATTATGAGGACAGGCTTGCATTCCCTTGAACATAGAAAAATGAGGGGTGATCCAATTGAGGTGTACAAGATGATTAATGGATTTGATGGGGATGGATAGAGAGAAACTATTTCCTCTGGTGGGAGTCCAGAACAAGCGGCTATAACCTTAAAATAAGAGCTAGGCCATTGGTCGTGGTGTCAGGACGCACTTGTTCACTCAAAGGGTAGTGGAAATCTGGAACACTCTTCCTCAAAAAGCTGTTGGGGCTCGGCCAATTGAAAATGTCAAAATTGAGATTGATTTTTTGTTAGGCAAGGGTTATAGAACTAAATGTAGTTCAAGTACAGATCAGCTATGATCTAATTGAATGGCTTACTTTCTGCCCCCCCCCCCACCCCCCCCCCACCCCCCCCATGAAATCTCCTTTCACCGTCCCTTTCCCCAGTTGCAATTGGTGTTTCAGATGAATGACTCCATTCATAATCTGATCACCGAGTAGATGGCAGCCTTATGTACTTCAGGTGCATAAAATGTGTGAACTATTTGATTAGATTATGCATGGTAAGACTCCTAGGTGCTCATTACTTGATTTGAAGCATACAAACCTGTTCATCACTTCCCCCTCAATGTAAGATTAACCCCAGACATCCTCAGATTCCGACATGCTGGCATTGGCCCAAATATATGTAAATCATCTTCGGAGCACAAAACTCTAGTTGGGAGCCTGACTACCGTGACTTTGAAATTGCTCTTTGCCTACTGCAGGTGGCCCCTCAAGCAAAGGGTAAGTGTGGTGTGAGAGATCGGCTGTACATGTCTGAAGCAGAACAGCTATAGCTTTGGTGTGACTCCCGAGACTGGTACTGATGAGCTGCAGTGAGACTTCTGATGTCTTTTGATGATGTCTGTGCAATTAGTCACGGAAAGCATGTCGGCATTTACAGTTTAAAAAAAAAAGCTGGGCTTGGAATGTGTACGCATGCATCCAAGTCTACTTTTAACAACAAAAATATTTTGTTTTGTTTTTGGTTTCTGCTGCTCAAACGGCTATCTTCCTCGATAGCTCCTATACTGCTCTTGAGCCATACCATTTGTGGTTTGTACTTCTGTCTTTGGGAACCCAAACTGTAGGTGTGGGTGGTGGGGGGGGGGCTGTTGTCTGGTTGTTTCACCCCTCTCGTGTGCTCTGTTGCCTTCTGAGTTGTACTGTCACTCTTCTGTTGCTGTCCACTTTGCTTCAGTGCAAAAGTGGTGGTATCAATGCAACCAAAGAAGTGTAGGATTGGTCTTGAAGACGAATACTGACGCATTCTTTTTGACAAAACTAGATCTTTCCCCTTCTTTTCCACCAAAAGACATGGACGAGATTGGGAGTCCAGTGCATGAGCTGCCTATCTGAGCAGGCTTTCTATCCCTCACTGTTCCAGTTTATCTTTCAACTTTTTTTCTCCTGGCCTACACATTGCCTCTGGTTGAAAGGAGGGTGGAGGTAGGTGATCTGACTCCAGGCTTTTGCCAATGCTGCCCTGAACCCAGAGTGAGTGCACACGAGAGCCTGACCTCTACTGAGCATCTCACTCGTATTGATGTACCCAAGATCTGGTCACTGCCTTTGGCGGAGCCCAAGGTGACTGACTGGAGCTATGTTATCATTCAGTTGTGTAAGATGTACTTAATGTACTACTGCTTAATCCCAGCTAAAAATAACTTGTACTGTTCCTCAAATTTGGCATGAAACTCTTTTTAGCAATATAGGAACAAGCGTAAGCCATTCAGCCCCTCGAGCCTGTTCCATTATTTAGATCAATTAGATCATGGCTGGTTTGTATCCTAACTCATCTTGCTCGTCTTGGTTCCTGAACCCTCAATATCCTTGCCGAACAATCTATTGATCACAGCAGTTTTGACATTTTTGATTGACCCCCTCCCACCAACCTCAACAGTTTTTTTTTTTGGCGGGGTGGGGAGTTCCAGATTTCTACGACTCTTTTCTTTTGGTTACTTTGAGAATAGAGCTACTATCGAACCTGCTTAAAGACAGTGGTGCACGAATGGGCTTGGGGCTGTTCCATCATCTGTCCCCTTTCACGGAAACATCTGGCAACCATGTAAATGGTGTACCTTCCTTTCAAGCAGCGTGCACCTCCCACTGTCCAAATGGCGCACAGCTGCTGTATGATGCTCATGTCGGCAGTGTCAGCTTTTCCACAGTATGCCTCTGTAATTTTCATTCTTGATATGTTAATCATTGCCTACAATTTGCAATCGATACTACTTTTAACTCCAGACTGTTTTCAGTCCTGGCACGTTAATTAAGTCCATGATTGTGCGGTTTCTGATTTCAGAATTTGTAGAGAGTTGGTTAAATTGCAGTCTACGTTATTTTTTTTTTGCCCACATCCTGCTTTATAATGCCAAGAGCTATTGAAACCCAGCTTTCATTGAAGTGATTCCCTGACCTGAATTACTCACAGAAACCTTCTTAAAAGATGATTAATAGATCTCTTATTAAAATTGTAACAAACAGAAGCTCTCTTTGTGGGTGAATGCATCACCCAGTGTGCTACTGAGCTACACAGATCAGAAAGATCCCAAGTTCCATCAAATCTGAATTGGGCATAGGTGACTATGAAAATAAGAAATAGGAGCAGGAGTAGGCCACCTGGCCCCTCGAGCCTGCTCTGCCATTTAATAAGATCATGGCTGATCTGATCATGGACTCAGCTCCACTTCCCTGCCCGCTCCCCATAACCCTTCTACCCTTATCGCTCAAAAATCTGTCTATCTCTGCCTTAAATATATTCAATGATCCAGCCTCCACAACTCTCTGGAGCAGAGAATTGCACAGATTTACAACCCTCAGAGAAGAAATTCCTCCCCATCTCATTTGAAATAGGCGGCCCCTTATTCTGAGACCATGCCCCCTTGTTTTAGTTTCCCCTAGTGAGTGGAAATATCCTCTCTGCATCCACCTTGTTGAGCCCCCTCATGATCTTATATGTTTCGATAAGATCACCTCTCATTCTTCTGAACTCCAATGTGTATAAGCCCAACTTACTCAACCTATCTTCATAAGTCAACTCCCTCATCTCCGGAATCAACCTAGTGAGCCTTCACAGTGGAAGACACAAAAACCATGCCAAAAATTGCTGGTCACGGGAATGTGGGAAGGGAGGACCTTGAGACAATTACTATCACTAGGGAGGTAGTGCTGGACATGCTAATGGGACTCAAGGTGGACAAGTCCCCTGGTCCTGATGAAATGCATCCCAGGGTATTAAAAGAGATGGCAGAAGTTATAGCAGATGCATTGGTTATAATCTACTAAAATTCTCTGGACTCTGGGGAGGTACCAGTGGATTGGAAAGCAGCTAATGTAACGCCTCTGTTTAAAAAAAGGGGGCAGACAAAAGGCAGGTAACTATAAGCCGGTTAGTTTAACATCTGTAGTGGGGAAAATGCTTGAAGCTATCATTAAGGAAGAAATAGCGGGACATCTAGATAGGAATAGTGCAATCAAGCAGACGCAACATGGATTCATGAAGGGGAAATCATGTTTAACTAATTTACTGGAATTCTTTGAAGATATAACAAGCATGGTGGATAGAGGTGTACCGATGGATGTGGTGTATTTAGATTTCCAAAAGGCATTCGATAAGGTGCCACACAAAAGGTTACTGCAGAAGATAAAGGTACGCGGAGTCAGCGGAAATGTATTCGCATGGATAGAGAATTGGCTGGCTAACAGAAAGCAGAGAGTTGGGATAAATGGGTCCTTTTCAGGTTGGAAATCGGTGGTTAGTGATGTGCCACAGGGATCGGTGCTGGGACCACAACTGGTTACAATATACATGGATGACCTGGAGGAGGGGACAGAGTGTAGTGTAACAAAATTTGCAGATGACACAAAGATTAGTGGGGAAGTGGGTTGTGTAGAGGACACAGAGAAGCTGCAAAGAGATTTAGATAGGTTAAGCAAATGGGCTAAGGTTTGGTAGATGGAATACAATGTCGGAAAATGTGAGGTCATCCACCTTGGGGGGGGGGGGGGGGAGGAAACAGTAAAAGGGAATATTATTTGAATGGGGAGAAATTACAACATGCTGCAGTGCAGAGGGACCTGGGGGTCCTTGTGCATGAATCCCAAAAAGTTAGTTTGCAGGTACAGCAGGTAATCAGGAAGGCGAATGGAATGTTGGCCTTCATTGCGAGAGGGATAGAGTACAAAAGCAGGGAGGTCCTGCTGCAACTGTACAGGGTTTGGGGGGGCCGCACCTGGAGTACTGTGTGCAGTTTTGGTCACCTTACTTAAGGAAGGATATACTGGCTTTGGAGGGGGTACAGAGATGATTCACTCAGCTGATTCCGGAGATGAGGGGGTTACCTTATGATGATAGATTGAGTAGACTGGGTCTTTACTCGTTGGAGTTCAGAAGGATGAGGGGTGATCTTATCGAAACATTTAAAATAATGAAAGGGATGGACAAGATAGAGGCAGAGAGGTTGTTTCCACTAGTCGGGGAGACTAGAACTAGGGGGCACAGCCTCAAAATACGGGGGAGCCAATTTAAAACCGAGTTGAAAAGGAATTTCTTCTCCCAGAGGGTTGTGAATCTGTGGAATTCTCTGCCCAAGGAAGCAGTTGAGGCTAGCTCATTGAATGTATTCAAATCACAGATAAATTTTTAACCAATAAGGGAATTAAGGGTTATGGGGAGCGGGCGGGTAAGTGGAGCTGAGTCCACGGCCAGATCAGCCATGATCTTTTTGAATGGCGGAGCAGGCTCGAGGGGCTAGATGGCCTACTCCTGTTCCTAATTCTTATGTTCTTATGTTCTTATGCTCTCTGAACATCCTCCAATGCATGTATATCCTTCCTTAAATACGGAGACCAAAACTGTACGTAATACTCCAGGTGTAGTCAGAAGGATGTCACGCCAATATCCTGTACAGTTGTAGCAGGATGTCACTGCTTTTATACTCAATCTCCCTTGCAATAAAGGCCAACATTCCATTTGCCTTCCTGATTACTTGCTGTAGCTACATACTAATTTTTTGTGTTTCATGCACAAGGACCCCCAGATCCCTCTTTTCTGCAGCACTTTGCAATTTTCCTCCATTTAAATTATAATTTGCTTTTCTATTTTTTTTCTGCTAAACTGACCTCTCATAACCTCACATTTTCCCACATTATACTCCATCTGCTAAATTTTTGCCCACTTGCTTACCCTTTGCAGATTTTTTGTGTCCTCCTCACAATTTGCTTTCCCACCCATCTTTGCATCATCAGCAAACTTGGCTACATTACACTCAGTCCCTTCATCCAAGTCATTAATATAGATTGTAAATAGTTGAGGACCCAGCATTGATCACTGCGGCACCCCACCAGTCACTGTTTGCCAACTGGAAAATGACACACTGCAATGCCTTAATGTAAGGAAGTGTAATGTTGATATACTAATCTCTAATGTCTCATTTGCTTTCATAACTTGTAATTGAGGGGGTCGGAGAGGAATTTCCCAGATTTATTTTTATTTTTTTTTACCCCAAATTGGCCTGGGTTTTTATCTTTTTTTTAATCTCTCCCAGGAAATCACAATGTTTTGGATGAGGTGGTGAGTTTATATACTGTGAGGCACAAGGTATCTCAATTGTGTGGGACGGGCTGAATTGACCAAAGGGTCTTTTCCTGTCTGTCATTGTTTGCAGGTTTTAGTTCTGTATTTTGGAGCTACATCCATGTGGGACTAGATTGAGACTGCCAAACTCATACAGCCACCAAGAAAGTGCTTTCATCTGATCGTAATGAACTAGATTCAAACCAGTGTACTAAAGGTGTAAGTGCAATGTCTGACAGTTGCACCCAATCCTCTACTGTATTAATTTGCCATCTTATACTTGCTAGGTGTTATAGGCCAAGTAATTGTATGCATACGTGATTTGTTGCTTTCAGAACTTTTCTGCCTGGAATTAAGGTTAATCATTTCAGGTTATGCTTCCTTAGTTTGCAGCACAAGGTTTAAGGCAATGAAGCAGGCACCAAAAAAACCAAACAAACGATGTGTCCAGATCTGTTGTCGGCTTGCAGCTTGGATCAGTTGTCACAAAGTTTGCGTTTTGTCACAAAGTTTGCAGGTTCAAGTCCTACTCTCGGATTTGAGCACTTAATATAGGCCAACGCATCAGTAGAGTAATAAGGGAATGTCAGAGGTGCCACCTTTCAATGTTAAACCAAGGCCTGTTCAGATGGAGATAAGATTTTCCATTATCAAAGAAGAGCAAGAATTCTCATGTCCTGGCCAAAATTCATCCCTCAACCAATAGCACAAAACAGTTGTTTGTGGGAATTTGCCACGTGCAAATTAGCTGATTTGTTTGCCTACAAAGAGAACAATGACTGTGCTTCAAAAGTGATTATATATAAAACTCTTTGGGATATCCTGAGGATGTGATGGGCACTATACAAATGCAAGTGATTGGCAAAAGAACCAAAGGCGAAATGAGGAATAACTTTTTTATGCAGCGTGTGGTTAGGATCTGGAATGCACTGCCTGAAAGGGTGGAGGCAGACTCAATCGTGGCTTTCAAAAGGGAATTGGATAAGTAGCTGAAGGAAAAAAAATTGCAGGGCTACGGGGAAATGGCGTGGGAGTAGGACTAGTTGAAGTGCCCTTGCGGAGAGCCGCACAGGCTTGATGGGCCAAATGGCGGCCTCCTGTGCTGTAACCATTCTATGATTCCAAGTCCTTTGCAAAGTGTTAAGTAGAGCTCAGATTTTCTCTCGTTTTCCTCTATGTCTGTGTGTGCGCTCTGTCACTTCCAGTATATTCAGTGCTTGGCAGCCACTTCATTCCTCATCTATATGCTGCCTCTCAGTGGTATCGCCAGGAAAGATGGGATCAGCTTCCATATGTATACCATCTGGATGCCACCACTCTCAGTACTGTCTTATGGTCATAGATGGATCATCATCACTAAGACCAAATCCATCCTGTTTTGCTTCCACCAAAAACATTCTAGCTCACAGGTCAATTCTATCTCCCTCTCTGGCTGCTTGCTCGGACTGAGCCCCCGAATACAAACAGTATAGTTGTTGCAGAATCGTGTTGAGGTTCAAATGCCTCAGAGGATTCCCACCACCAAAGATCTCATCCACACTTTCAACACTCAAGGCTGCATTTCCTTAGTGCTTTCCATGCTGACCTCCACAGCTCCATCTTTCTCAAACTCCATCATCCAGAACTGTGGCTTGCAGCCTATCCCAGACAAAGTCCTGCTTATTTAACTCTCCCTTCCTTTCCTTAGTGACCGCCATTGTTTCTTCCTGCTCAGCACATTATCTTCAAAATCCCCCACGTGTTTCCAATTACTCCTTGACCTGACTCCACCCCACCTCTGTATTCTCCTTCAGCCCTACATCCCAGGACTAAACCTCTCTTCCTCTTCCTGTGGTCCACTGCATGTTCTTCCCCCACCACCGCCACCACACTCCATTCCACCATTAGTTGCAAAGACTTTAATCCCCAGACAGCTGCACTCTGAAATTCTCTTTCGAAAGCTTTGTGTTTAATCTTGCCTCCCATCCCCAAAAGCCTCCTATAAAACTTTTTTTTTAATCATTTCCCCAAATTTATCTCATTTCTCTTGGTGCACACTGTCTCTTTGAATCATCATGTTTTGTTGCATGAAATGCACTAAATAAATGTAGTTGCAACTGACTCTCTAAAATGTAGATGACATGGATTTTTTTGCATTAAAGGCACTATATAAAAGTAGATTGCTGTGATTGTTAAATTGCTTCCTTGTATCCATAAATAGAGGGCAATATTATTCTGCGACTAAGTTAAGCATTAATAAAAATTACTTGCGAGAATTCAATGGAGTGGTTTGTTTTCCTAGTGCACAATATTGTCTGTTTATAATTTGCTGTTTCTGGTTAATGAGAACAGTTTGCATTACAAGAAAGGATAAATTGGGCATTAAACAATAATGCAAGCATCTCACAGTAGTCGCCTGGCAATTAGCCTCTTGTAAAATTCTCCTGTAGTATTAATACAATATCTAACGCACAGTGGAGAAACGGTAATGGATTTTTGATATTCGGCATTGTGCAGTTAGTATGTGGATTGCTGTCAATCTGTGCAGATACACAATGAATAAGGGGTAACATTTCATGTATGTCTGGTGCTCTATGGTTAGTGTATGATTCAATATCATATTTGATGCCATTTGGGTGAAAGGAAGCGATTTACTCCCAATTGGTATATACCATAACAAATCCTGAGACCAGCATTTCACTCTATGGCAGAGAATAGCTTTATTTGTGACCGTTCCTGCATTGACACCAAGGTCTTTCTGCCACTGAGACTGGTACTCAGCAGAGATACTGGTACTCACCAGATCTTCCTGTATTGAAAACAAACTGGGCATATTTGTATTTTTATGCCCTGCAGGGCACAATCTTTCGCTCTGAAATGATGTGGAAGCACTGCGTGAGCAAGATTGGTGGAAGCAGGTTCAATGGCAACTTTCAAAAGGGAATTGGATAAATACTTGAAGTGGAAGCATTTGTACGGCTATGGGCTATGGGGAAAGAGTAGGGGAATGGGACTAATTGGATAGCTCTTTCAAAGAGCTGGTACAGGCAATGAGGGGCTGAATGGCCTCCTGTGCTGCATTATTCTATGGACACTGCTCACAATAAATTGGCATCGTCAAATTTGACCATTTGGGGCAATATATTAAGCTATCAGAAAATGCACAATAATCTGAGGCACCTGGAAAATGTATGCTGAAACTAACAGCTATCTTGCTTCTCGAACAACTCTCTCACTTTCAGTCCTCGCTTCTGATACTTAAATTTTTTTTCCAAACTCTTCTCAAATTACACTTTCCATTATTTGGGAGATGACTTATTTCTCCCAGCTTTCCCTTCCTGTCTCCTGAATGTTGAAGTACGGTTCAATGGGCACGTTGCACACATGACCAATCTATGTGCGACCTTTGACATTGTGTGCTTGATCATTGGAGCATCAGACTCTGGTACCTTGCTCATCCAATGTCCATATAGGTGCATTTTCCAGCTGGTGTCACTGGGTAGCATTCGAGGGCAGGAACTTGGTTGTTTTTTTTTTCTTTTCCCTCCCTGTCCACTATTGATGCCCGAGTTGAAATAAGGCAACTCGTCATGTATCAGTGATTGAGTCTTCTGGTTTGTGTAGTATTACACCAGATGGTGCAGTTATTTAGTGGTCCATGAGAGTGCCTTCTCTCAATTTTGTCGCTTGTGCTGTTTGGCTAACGCTTCCCCTTAAGTTCTGGAATTCCATGTGCAGTCACAAAATGATATGAAGCAGGCAGAGCTTGAGAAGTAAATGAAAGAGAGGAAGGTGAGCAATTCTCCATCCAAGTGCAGGGTGGGCAACCTGCCCCCAGGCTTTTGCAATTGTCACCCTTTCATTGGTTGCTAGGAGAGTTTCTCCCCCTGCCTACTGTCTCCCCACTTCCTCCCCAAAAACTTCTGGGAATGTGTCGAAATAACAATGTCGTACGTGGGAATTGAAAGGTTGGCTCTCACTCAACTACAATGCAACACTGATGCACTCCTCATTCTTAGTTGAGTATTGTTGCAGATGTAATCCTGAAATGTTAGTTTTTCAGAATTGTACTTGTACATTTAAAATGCTTATATAGCAACATGAAAATAAACCTGATGTTTGCCAAATATGCAGAAAATGTTTCATCGTGCTGATCTGAAGCTTCTGTTTGCTGCCAACATTTGCCTAAAATTGCGAGACAGCCTTTGTCACTGATCCCATCTGGCATGAAAGTTCAGTCTCTGATTAATCCCATGTGTACACTTTGCCGAAGGCATTAGATGCTCAAAACCTGCAAGCAAATTAAAAGAAAATTCAATTGTAAAGAGAACAGACAGGAATTGTTATCCATGATTAAGTGCTTAACCCACAAGGATCTTCAGAATTGATGTGGAGTGACTTTCTCTGCAGTCCAGGGAGAGCAGCTGCAAAGTATCTTCCTGTTCAATGCAATCTGGATGTGCACTGTGTTGCACTACATAATGCTGCAACATGGGTTCCAAGAGATGCAAACCTGCAGAGTTAGTACAGCAGATGTCTGTTCTGTGGTCTGATACTGTCTCGCTACTTCTCTCTAACGGAGGCAATGTCAGTGTGTTGAGATGTTTTATTGGGTAATTTAATTTCAACAAAAGCAGCAACACCAACTTGTATTTATATAGTGCCTTTAACATAGTCAAACATCCCAAGGTGCTTCACAGGAGTATTCTAAGACACAAAATTTGACACTGAGAAATTAGGGTAGAGAGCCAAAAGCTTGGTCAAAGAGGTAGCTTTTAAGGAGCATCTTTAAGGAAGAGAGAGGCGGAGAGGTTTAGGCCAGGAATTCCAGAGCTCAGGGACTAGGCAGCTGAAGGCACGGCCGCCAATGGTTGAGCGGTTTCATCAGGGATGCTTAAGAGGGTAGAATTAGAGGAGCGCATATCGAGGTGCGCAGGGTCGGGGGGAAGAAAGAGGTGTTGTGGGGCTGGAGGAGATTCGAGATGGGGAGGAGCGAGAAATTTGAAAACCAGAATGAGAATTTTGAAATCGAGGCGTTGCTTAACCGGGAGCCAATTTCGATCAGCGAGCACTGGTAATGGGTGAGTAGGACTTGGTGCGAGTTCGGACAAGGGCTGCTGAATTTTGGATGACCTCAAGTTTACATAGGGTAGAATGTTGGAGGCCAGCCAGGAATGTGTTGGAATAACAAAGGCATGAATGAGGGTTTCAGCTGCGGATGAGCTGAGGCAAGGGTGGAGACGGGCGATGTTATAGAGGTGGAAATAGGCGGTCTCAGTTATGCCGTGGATATGTGGATCAAATATGACACCAGGTTTACGAACAATTTCCTGTGATTGCTCCAGAAATTCTGCTCAGGGTCCATCAGATTAGGTACTGCAGTACATTCAGCTCAAAGTCTAAACATGTTTAATTATACCTTTTGTCTCAAATCTCCTAAATGTTGGGTCATAGGATAAATAGAGCTGAGGGAAGTTATTTGTCCCACTTTAAGGAGCTTTTATAATAGTTCCAGTTTTTGTTGCAGCCTGCCCGGTTTACACTTCCAACGCCATTTTTGTGACACTGGCCAGAAGCATTCCTAGTGGATTTAGTGGCGGTGCTTAAAACCCATGCAAAAATGGGTACCTTATGTTGGCGAAACGAGGGTAGTTAGCAAGTTTCTATTACTAATTGCAGCCGATGTGAAATGAGAGCTGTGATGTTGGCTGCAATTTAAGTGTGCAAGTGCCTTGAGCTGTTCTATCCGGGAAAAGGGACCTGCAATTTCCCTTTACCAATATCTCCTTGCCCAACTGGATTGTTTGTGCATCAAAGGTTTGTTGCTTTCACTCTCCCACCTGGAACACCATTTCAGATATTTGTTGTTGTGTGAAGTAGTTATTCCTGATAACAGTACTGCATTGCTACTTCATCAGTTTTAGCTTCTGTGCCCGCCCACTTCTATTGATTTGAAGCCGTGCTATGAATTTACATTGGCCCAGAAATCACGGCCTCCCCAGGTCTATATGGAGTGTGTACGGACACAGGAAAGCATCGCAAAAGCCAGTTTTTAGAACACAATGCACATGTGCTTAAAACCGACTTTTCCGATCTATCAAGTTTCTGGCTTGATGGATCCTCTATATGTCGGGAGCGAGGACATTTGCAAAGGCAAGATTGCGGTATTTACTCATATCTTGCCCAGCGAATGTCCTGAAAACTCTTGCGCCTGATAAAAGCAGATGCATAGCCTACTTTTACAGGCGTAAGAGTTTTAAAACACACAAACATAATAAAATACATTTTTTAAAACACATTTTATTGTTAAAACCCCTGTCCACTATAGTAAGTTTATTTTAAAGCATAATTTTAAAAACTTTTTTTTAAATCGGAATTTTTTTTCCTAAGGCATTTATTAACTTTAATTTCAGTTATGTGAGGTGCGTTTTTTTCTTTTATTATGCTGTTTAGTGTGTGTGGTTTTTCTTAATAGCAATGAGAACTCGTAGATACGGAGTTCTCATTGCTATTAATGAGAAAGCTGTGGAATACTGTACCTGATTGGCTGAGCAGCCACACATGACTGCACCTTCTGCGTCTGAACCTGGAGGACTGGAGCGCGCTCCGCAGCGCGGGAAGAGAAGGCCTCACCACTGGAATCCCATGCTCCTCCGGGACCGCCAGGTATTTTCATTAAAATTTTCCAGTCGGAGGTGTTTGTCCGAAAGAAGTCTCCGACCGGAATTTCAGGGCCTTTATCTGAACCAATTAATATATATCTTGTATTCTATTAGGTCCACTCTCAGTTGTTCTCTTTCAGTTCTAAAGAGTTCAGGTTTTTCCAGTTTTCCTTATAATTCAGTCCTGACAAAAGGGTTGAGCCTTGTACTGCCCCCTCCCTATCTCTGTAATCTCCTCCAGCCCCACAACCCCCCCATGATATCTGCGCTCCTCTAATTCTGTCCTCTTGAGCATCCCTGATTATAATCGCTCAATCATTGGTAGCCGTGCCTTCTGCTGCCGAGGCCATAAGCTCTGGAATTCTCTGCTTGAACCTCTCCGTCTCTCTATCTTTCTATCCTCCTTCAAGACGCTCTTTAAAACCTACCGCAGTGATCTTTCTCCTTATGTGGCTCGGTGTCAAATTTTTTATCTCCTAATACTCCTGTGAAGCACTTTGCGACATTTCACTACGTTAAAGGCGCTATATAGATACAAGTTTTTGCCAGCACAGTATCCTATTTTCCCCACTTTTGTCTGAGACTGAAACTGGGCACAGCACTTAAGTTGTGGTCTCGCGAAGCAGAGGCAGAGCGCTTTGATCAGATCACCTGTTAAGCCTTGGGGTTGGAGATTGCTGTGGTACAGAGAGTGTGTTCCAGTCTTGCATTTCAGAGCTCCAGGTGTGCATCTGAAAGTAGAATGCAAAAATAGAACTGAAATGTAATTGACGAGCTGAGACCTGTTTTTAAAATATATAGATGGAAATGTACCCTTTTTGTGACTAAGCTACTCTGTATGTCTAATTTCATGTGCAGGAATTATTTTCTCTCATTCTGAAATAGCTTCAGACTTGTGTAGCACAGATGTGGGTGGGTGAATAAGACATTGACTGAAGATTAAGTTTAAAAATTGACCTGGTTGTGTTATCAGAGAATCATAGAAATTTACAGCACGGAAGGAAGCCATTTCAACCCATTTTGTCCACACCGACTGACAAAGAGCTATCCAGCCTAATCCCACTTTCCAGCTCTTGGGGCCCAAGTTTCCACACGCGCCTGGAACGGCGCAGTCCCGACCTGGACGCCCGTTGTTCGCGCCACAAATTGCGCCTAAAAAAATCCTCGGTATTCTCCACCTACCTGCAGGTCCTCTGGCCCTCGGCGCAGCCAGCACGAGCTGTGTGGGGGCGGAGCCAGGTCCCTGCGCTGAAAACAGTGCCGGGACCTCTGCACATGCGCGCTACAGTGGGCACGCAAGTGCAGTAGCTCCAGGCGCCGAACTGTGTGGGAGGGGCCCGAAGCACGCAGCCCCTAGCCCTGGCCGAATGGCCTCACTGGGGCTGTGTGAATAAGGCTCCTCCCACGGCCAGCTCCTGCTCTCCCCCCCCCCCCCCCCCCCCCGACCAGACCCGACACTCGCTCCCCGCCCCCCCCCCCCCTGCCTCCGGATCAGACCCGACACCCGTGCCCCCGCCCCCGACTGACCCGACCCGCGCTCCTGTTCCCGCTCCCCGCCCCCCCCGACTGGACCCGACCCGACCCGCGCTCCTGTTCCCGCCCCCCCCCCGACTGGACCCGACCCGCGCTCCCGCCCCCCGACCTGACCCCCCCCCCCCCCCCCCCCCCCCCCCCCACTGGACCCGACCCGACTTCCGCTCCTGGACTGGATCCGACCAGACCTCCCCCCTTCCCTCTCTCTCTCTCTCCCTCCCCCCCTCTCTCCCTCCCCCCCTCTCCCTCCCTCTCCCTCCCTCTCCCCCCCTCTCCCTCCCTCTCACTTCCCTCCCTCTCACTTCCCTCCCTCTCACTCCCCTCCCTCTCACTCCCCCCTTTCCCTCCCTCCCCTCCCCCTCCCCCCTCTCTCCCTCCCCCCTCTCCCTCTCTCTCTCTCCTCCCCACCCCCCCCCCCCCCCCCCCCCCCCCCGACCCGACCCGAACCTCCCCGACCCGACCCAACCCAACGCCACCTATCTGTAAATCTGGTGCTGGGGACGGGCCCTGCCCGAAGTCTCGGGCCGGCCTGTTCAGCCTTCGGTCCCGAAAGGCCTGTCTGAAGCACTTTCACACAGGTAGGCAGATGGTTTATTTAATCTTTTCTTTGCTTATAAATGTTTATTCAGGTTGGATTTATTTGTATAAGTATAAATAAGGATTTATTATAGAATTTAATGACTTCCCTTCCCCCCAACCTCGTTCTGGACGCCTAATTTGTAACCTGCGCCTGATTTTTTAATGTGTAGAACAGGTTTTTTCAGTTCTACAAAAATCTTCACTTGCTCCATTCTACTTTAGTTTGGAGTACATTTTCACTGTGGAAACTTTCAAATCAGGCGTCAGTGGCCGGACACGCCCCCTTTTGAAGAAAAAAATTCTGTTCCAAAGTAGAACTGTTCTACCTGACTAGAACTGCAGAAAAAAAAATGTGGAGAATTGCGATTTCTAAGATAGTCCATTCTCCACCAGTTGCTCCTAAAAAATCAGGCGCAAATCATGTGGAAACTTGGGCCCTAGGTCTGTAGCCCTGTAGGTTACTGCACTTCAAGTGCACATCCAAGTACTTTTTAAATGTGGTGAGGGTTTCTGCCTGTGCCATCCTTTCAGGCAGTGAGTTCCAGACCCCCACTGTCCTCTGAGTAAAGAAATCACTCCTCAAATCCCCTCTAAACCTTCTACCAATTACTGTAAATCTATGCCCCCTGGTTGTTGACCCCTCTGCAAAGAGAAATAGATCCTTCCTATCATGAGGGTAACCAAAGGGTTAGGAGCAAAAGTTAAGAGTCCACGTCAGATCAGCTGTCCTTTCCCAGTTATTTTTTGTTTATACGTGAATCACCGATTCTAACCCTGTCTGTCTTGGAATGCAGGGGCAAACGAGTATGATGCGGCAGCGGGCTACATCCAGACCAAATTTGAAGACCTAAATAAACGGAAGGACACCAAGGAGATTTACACGCATTTCACGTGTGCCACCGACACGAAGAACGTGCAGTTTGTATTTGATGCTGTCACTGACGTCATCATCAAGAATAACCTGAAGGATTGCGGCCTCTTTTAAGAACTGAAGCGTGAGGATGAAGGTGAGCCTCTTGATTCTGAGCCTGTCAGCTCAGGTTGTTCATCTCACCATGAGTAAGATTTTTTTCCAAAAAAGAAATACTTACACAACCTATGGTTAACTTCAACATCCTTTTGTTCCCACGAATATTTGATGATACGGTCAGGGAACTGGCTTGGCTGATGTGTGCCCAGCCAGTGATACAGAGCTGAATTAACCTGCACGTGGTTGAAATCATTGTCATTGAAGAACTGTCGGTTCATAATTCTAACTGACAATTCAACCCCGTCACACTTCCAGGTAGTTCCTTCAGTGTCATTAATTCTCAGTGCTGGAACAACAAAACAAAATAAAATCTTGACATTTCCACAGTTGGGCAAAGGAAGCTGCGTTTATTCTGACTTTTTTAAGCAGTGTTCTGGGGTTGCGAGTATTTGAGAGGCATGGCTATGCAGTAGTTTGATTCTGTTCTCTACTAGACCAATCTGATGCAGCTAACCAGGATTAACATGAATTTAAAGATTTCCTGGGGTGGGATATTTTTGAACATGTCATGAATTGGATGTCTAAATTCATTGGCCAGCAAGTGAAACAGATCTGGTAATCTGCCAATGAAGATGCACTGCAGCAACTTGCCAAGGCTTCTTCGGCAGCACCTCCCAAACCCCCTGACCTCTACAACCTTGAAGGACAAGGACAGCAGGTGCATGGGAACACCATCACCTGCAAATTCTCCATCCAAGTCACACACCATCCTGACTTGGAAATATATCACAGTTCTATCATCGTCACTGGGTCAAAATCCTGGAACTCACTCCCTAACAGCACTGTGGGAGAATCTTCACCACACGGACTGCAGCGGTTCAAGAATGCGGCTCATCACCACCTTCTCAAGGGCAATTAGGGATGGGCAATAAATGCTGACCTTGCTAGCGACGCCCACGTACCAGGAATTAATAATCATTTTTAAAAGTGGTGGTGTATTACTTGTGTTAGCAGGGTATGCAGTGGATCCTTGTGCACTCACAGAAACTCTGGCCAAAATCAAGTGTATTAACTCTTCCACACAGGAAGTCAGGAAGGCTATTTTAAACTACATCTTAAAATGTCTGTGCTAACAGAAAAAACGTATCATGCAGCTGGAGGACAAATATAAACTCGAAGTTGAGATATCTGAAGCTGCTGATTGATCTGAGGTGCTCCAATCCAAATTGTGTTGGTGTTCATAACATTTCAGTAATTGGCAGGTAGTATATTGTTTATGAAGTGGTGGCAATGCAGTGCCAATCCAGTCAGTGTTTTGTGGTGAATCTGACTCCTTGCCCTTCAGGGGGTGTTGGTTGTTTTTGACCGAGGTGGGGTGGGGGGTGGTAGGAAGGAGACATGAGAATTTGAGCATGTGAATTTTCAGTTCAACCATTGGAAAGGATCAGGCTCCCAAATGACCTTGTCCTGGCATGACTGAGGGCAGGGAAGGGAGGAAATACTGTTTCCTTGGCAATGGCAACATTCAAGAGCAAGTCTGAACTCATTTTATTCTCCAGTTTGCAATAGCTATTGTATTATCTAATTTCCTGTAACACGCACTTGTTTGACAAGAGTTGAACCTCAAGTGATTGAAGAACGTCACTTATTGCAGTGATGCACGGTGTTTTGGAGAACCAACATGCAGCACAAGGATGGGTTTCTTTCCTCGTACTCTATTATCTCTGGCTACTGGATAGTCAATCTGGAATTTTGAGATCAAGTGCTAATGCCTGAGGACTTTAATACTAATGAGAAGCTCATCAAGTTTGATAGATTACCTGGACATAGATGGAAGTTGCTGTTGGGGCTCTTGATGATTAGCAAATACTTCCGATGTTGAAATTTGGCTTAATCTGTCACTTGTTTCTGAATCACAGTATGCAAGAAACTGGAAACAATGGAATTGTTTTGCATTTATATAACTATTAAAAGAAAGAGTTAAATATTAAGAATAAAACACATAATGATGGAGAGACATTTTGCTTAAACTCTACCCCGGATCATCATCTGATGGTTCTTCAAGTGTTCTAGAAATGCTTGAAATGGGTCTCTCTGATGCCGGTTTTGATGAGTCCCATCGATTGCCTTGTGGTTAGCAGTGTGAGACATGCACTTGGAGAGAGCCTGGTGGCACCAACACAATACAGAAATGCCTTTATTACGCACAGATTTTTGATTATAACAATAATTCAGATAAATAGAACAGACTTTGTTAGAGGGAAAATAGTTCTGCAGCAATAACAAAAACAGGAAATGCTCAGTCGGTCAGGCAAGCATCTGTGGAGAGAGAAACAGAGTTAACGTCTCAAGTCGATGACCTTGCATCAGAACTGGAAAAAGTTAGTGATGTAACAGGTTTTAAGCAAATGCAGCGGAAGGGAGGAAAGAACAAAAGGGAAGGTCTATCATCAGCTGGAAGGTAGGAGAGATTAAATGACAACGGTATGAGGGTGCAAATTACCATTACCATCTCCTTTTGCTTTGTACTGTCATACACTTTGGCAGCATCTGCAGTACTTTGTTTTTGTATTCGGTTTGCAGCAAGTCCTTTTGGTTTTGTACTAAACTGAGTGTCAAAATCATGAAACTAATGTAATTTGAATGTGGAAAATTAAATTCACTGGGGAAGAAGGCAAATTGTAATGAGGATTATGGAAGATCGCAAGAGGATATAGATAGGCTAATAGAATGGGCAGACAGATGGCAGGAGCAGATCAAGGTAGAAAAATATTAAGTAATACAGTTTGGCAGTAAGAATTAGGGAAGGATGTGCTCCTTATATAATGAACCTTTAAATGAACTAGTAGAGCCAAAGGCCTTTTATTGTGCTGCAAAACATGTCATTAAAGTTGGTAGTGGCCATAGAAAGGTCAAATTAAATCTTGGTTTTGTATCTAGCGGCATAGAATGCAAAAGCAAAAACCTAATGTTGACGTTGTACAAGCTCTTCGGCAGCTGTGGGAGTATTGTATGCAGTTCTGGATAGTCATTCTAGGAAGGATATAAATGTATTGGAAATGCTCAGCATAGATTAATTCAGATGTTACCAAGGATGAGCGAGAGACTTGATAAGTTGGAGGTTTTGTCACTGGAACTGAGAAGGTTAAAGGTGATCTGATTGAGGTCTTTAAGATTATGAAAGGATATGCGATAAGTGAGTGATAGATTGTTGCACTGGCTGGCAAGACAGTAACAAGAGGATACATATTTATGATTACAAAGAAATAAAGGGGAAATTAGACAGAAAAAGATTATTCACGCAAGATGGTTAAAACGTGGAATTCTGTGCCACAGACAGTAGAGTCCATAAACTTTTTTGGGGGGAAAAAAACAATTGTCGTATGAAAGGGAAGAATATTAAAGGATATGGGTTGGGGAGAGGAGAGAAGAGAGTGAGCAGGACAATGTGATTTTAGGTGGTTTAAAGAAAAATGACTGACCCGCTTCTGTGCTTTAACATTTTTATTCTATTCTATGCTTTCAGTAATTTAAAAGCCAGGCTCTGTTGGCAGAAGTATAATCATTTTTACCTACCTGTAGATCCAAGTACACCAACGTACATGTTATTAACATTAAGTCTTAATAAATTACAATCATAATGACTGGGAAATAATACTTGAGCAGGTGTTGCAGGCCAAGGGAGGGGGTTTAATTTTGGAGAAAATGTTTGCTCTTGATAAAGTTTGGTAAAGGAGGAGCTTTTCATAGGGATAATAAGGTGGGCAGGGATTGCTGATCAAAATAATTTGTAGGACAATCCAGTGCTCAGTTGATCCGTACAGGCAGGAAGGTACCAGGCTAGATCCCAGAATGTGCTTATTTCGTCGACCTCCGCCAGAGCAACAGTAGAGAACCAACAATTGGTATCGCACCTGTGGTGTAAAGGAGGGGGAAATCGGCCAGTGCCCCAACTTTGGATCACTATTCAGAATTGTAGTCTTTATAGCTTGGTCGATTTAGTTGAAGTCACTTTGTGATTATGGTAACGGTTGTTGCTTAATGTCGAATTTTATGTCGGAAATGATAAATATTACTGTCAAACATCAAATCCGATCACTGCAACAACCTGCCTGCAGCCGCAATCCCTGAAAAGTCATCTTTGTTCCCTCATCATTTGCATATTTGTGTTCATGCCTTCGAGTTCTTTCACATCTGTACAAACTTGGAGCTCCCAATTTGTTTACTTTTCATTTTAGCAGTAAAAGTGATCATATTTGAACTGCATTAATGTCTTTAACCTGAAACGTTGAGCGCACTTCAAAATGCAGCACTCCTTACGTAGAATAGTTTGTATGTCTTTTTCTTATCTTATTTTTATCCTTACCCCAATGAAGGAAATCCCATGACTTCCAAAGCAATTATATACCACCATGTAACTTGGCACATTATAATGACATTGGGATTTATTGTACTGACTGCAAGAGGATATTAACGTTTCTATGTACGATGCTGTGAAGATATTCATGCTGTTACTGCGTCCCACTTTAAACTTGCTGTAGCACAAAACATCTGTGGTCCTTTTCTGATTGTCTCTAATTTCTCAGGAAGACGCACTTTTCATCCTGTGGGGCCATAAAGTTCTAATCCAGGAATTTCCACATCCTTTGATTTACTGCGTAATAATGCTTCCACAGGAGTAACAAATAAAACTGAACACTTAAGGCAGGGCATATTATGTCCGCAATATGACAGCTGTGCAGCTCTTTACACTGACTATTTTTGTTTTGTTTCATAGTTACTTGAACTGCTCAGTGCGGAGGATCCCAGAGGAAGGACTGCACCAATCAAATCAGCTTTCTGCTTTTAACTGCTTTTTACGAGAGACTTAAGACCATGAATGCATTGCAAACTTTCCCAATCTTTTTATCCCCTGATGATGCAGAATTTTTACTATTTAATTAATTTTATTTTTTACAAAAATGCCTTGTTTTGGAGGAGTGCAGATGTCCTTGAGTTGAATTAGCGCAAATGTGCTTTACTAGTGTTAGCAGAACTCTTCATTTTATGGTTATGTCGGGCATGGATGCTTTTTTTTAAAAGTGTGTTTTGGTTGTTTAGAGCATGTAAGAGGTTATAAGTGCAAATCCCCTTTCCAAACAAAAAACACAATGGGATAACAAAAAATCTGGCCATTGCACCAATAGGCTGGTTTCCCTGCTAGCAAAAAAGAAAGTTGTTCCTTTGTGCGTGCGAGAGAGTTTGTCAGCCAACTTGCATGTAAATCATAGATGTCTCCTAGTTCCTTACATTTGCACAACCAGCATACATTCCGAAAGGATTTTAATAGTTTTTAAAAGTTGCTTGAGAAAGGCATTTAGCTATTAAGCTGCAGATTCATTTAACATATATTTAAAGTGTAAGTAACCTACAATGTACTGATATGAATTTTGCTGCAGTAAGTTTTGTGCCTTGAATATAACTTCGTTTACAGCTGTTACTAAGTTCTGCTTCAATTTTAATGGCACATTTTTTTTTACCTTAAATTCTGATGGGAGTGGTTATTTTTGGCATGTCCAATTGAGGGATACTGTATCCGTGGCTATGACCAGCTGACAGTAGTCTTATTCACTTGCCTCGAAAGGAGGCATTCTGTTCAAAATTTCACTTCTTACTGTTTGAAGCATTAACTCTTCAAGTACTATCCGGGATTTTTTCCACACCTACTAGATCTGAATTTTAAATCCATTAAGATTTCTTTTGTATAATTTTATAACTCAGTGGCACACTTTTTTCGTGAATCCTATCTTTTCAACAACAACAAAAGCGCTCCCTCTCCCCACCTCCACCTGTACCCCCTTCCATCCATCTCCCAAATGGACAGTCAGTCAGCCTATTAATGAACTACTGCCCATGCTCCATCCTCCATCCATTCATACTCATTTATCTGCCTGCTTTTCTTTTGCATTAGTGCCTTTGTAGCCCCCTGCCCCTTCCCATCCCCGGATCCCCTTCCCCAGGTCAGCGCTGTGGAATGGACTTGAAGGAAGCTCAAATCCAATGAGGACAACTTGCAGTTGGTGTGATACCTGTATCTCTCTGCTCCCTGCACCAGTCTTACCTGCCTCCCCACTCTGCTGCAGTTGGAATGAGTGACTTCAGTATAGTGTTCCATCTAGTAGCTTATCTGCGAACTGAACAGACCAACCAGACTTGAAGCTAGGTAGGTACGGATAGCACGTAACACTATGAGCGTCAGTGAAGAATCACGCATTCTTGCCTTCCGGCCGGTGCTCAACCATTACCTTCATTAGTGAATTACTAAAGAACACATCTCACTAATGATTTCTTCACCCATGCAGCCACCTCCTTCAGTGAGCACAAGGTACACATCCCTGTGCCATCCTGCAGAGCAAAATCCCTATCACTCGCAGAGTATCCTAAATTAAGGACTGACTGCTTCCAGCCATAGTACCAATTTATCTCGTCCATATTGGTAATGGTCGTAAATTAGTTTGTGCTCTTTGCCTCAACTTGGACTCGGAGACCTCAGTTCATTTCTGTTTATCTGGTGTCTGACCCGAACACTCAAATATTTCAAGCTCTATTAATTTGCCCCTAGTGTTCAGATGAACATTTTTTCCAGTTTTCCGCAGACCAGTTCATAGCCAGTTTTAGGGTCAATTCAAGTAATTGGAAATGAGCTAAAATATCAACAAACCAGAGAAGAAGAGGCTTGCATATAATGTGGTGGTATACCCAGTGCCTGGAAAGTTGAAATTCACAGTAGCCATTATTTTTCCGCTCGAGTGTCTTGCCTGTTTTGTTTTGCAGCTTGCTGTGGTCTCTTTGCTCCGCGCAGATAGCATAATTAAAAATACTTAACGACTGATGCAGCAGGTTGATAAATGCCTGAGCAGTCTTTTGTGGGCTCTTTCATGTTTAAAAAGCTTTCTTTCTAACAGCTGAATTCCATTCTATTTCATACACACCATTTTAAAATATGCGAATGGCGTCTTGCAGGTTTTAAGCACAAGTGGTGAGCTTTTCAACTTGTGCTTCTCAGGCGATTCTTCCTCTGTGCGAAGAGCTTCGACTATTTATATTCCTTCAAATCATCAATTACAAATGGCCGTTAAGTGTATGACTTTTGTAAATTTAGAAGAGGGCTTTGTCTTGGTTCCATTGGATGTAATTAAGGTTTCTAGATTTTAAAGGATTCCAGTTTATTCTGTGTCTTGTGTAACTCTGTAAAATTGCATTTTATGTACAGTAATCCATTTAAGCACAAAGTTGAGACAGGTTGATTTAAAAATAGATTTTTTTTTTAAACCCTGACGTGAACCCCTGACATGGCAGCACTTTTAACATTCCGGATATTAGCCAAAATGTTTCCTTTTTGCTTTTAGAAACCTACTATTTCAAAATTTAAATCCGATTATACACCACCTTTTAAATCTAACTGGCAAAATGATGATTTCCCGCCTTTATTATCAACTGTCCAATTGGCTGATGCAGTTTGAGCAGCTAATACACGGAGCATGGGTAAGATTGAACCCTAGTATCAGTGCCAGAATCTCTGGGTGGTGGGGCAGGGAACATAATCTTTGAGAGACTGACGCAGGCATATCCAGGGTGTTAGTCCGTTTTGAATACTATGATTTTAGTAAGCAATGCAGTTTTAAAAGGTAGTTTAAATTGGGTGATTTTATTCCAGCAACAACAAAAACGAGAGTTGCCGAGACACGTGCAATTCTTTAATTTGCCGAAAATCTCTTCAAGCTCTTTGCGGCCTTTTCTGTATTTAATTTTTTTTTTAAATGAAGTAATTCTTAGCTTGCGTTCTAATGTAGATTCAACCGAAAATGTTCATAAATAGGAAGGAGCTAATTATAGAAATTTGTATTCTGAGAGTTAAAAAGTTCTAAATATATGAAGGAAGGTTCAACACATTTAATAAAATATTTTGTTAATTTCTTTTGATCAAGCTTTTTGTGATAGTGAGATGTGTTGGCTCAGATGATATGCAACCAGTTTTCCTAAGAGTAAAGTTAACCTTTTTTGGGGGGGTTTGCTATCTGACAATATTTGACTAGTTTTTATTGTCGTCACTTATATTGTTACTTACACATACCCACACCTCTGTTTAGTTTGTAATGAGGCCAGATGCATTGCAACCATGTATGTTTCTTACAATATGTTACCTGGTATAAAAACAAAATAAAAGACCAAATTAATTTAAAAAAAAATACTTTTTAGTAGGACCCCAGTGACTTTGTCTTGTTTAATGTTGCTGTTCCACCATATCCCTTTCCTTTTAAGAACAGTCTTAAGTTTGCCAGCCCACCCCATGCCATGTGCTGTTTACCCAGTCTGACAGTATGTGCTCCAGTTGCTTGCTACTGTCATTCCAACTGGCCCCCAGGACATTTTCCAAGAATGGCCCAAACTCATCCCCTATCTCAAGCAAAAGATAGGGTACAAAAAAAGTGCTTCAGCACTCATGTACATAAACACACTTCAGTGGAGCATTTCTGAAAAATTGAAAGTAAAAATACTGTGATACACACGTGTGTACCAAGCTTCAGGTTTTTGCATGTCCTGTTTGATTTCTTTTTCATTGAAGATGAGATGGTTTAGCTTGAGATTCCCTCCGAGTCAGATTTGTTTATATATATATCTGGGGCAAAAAAGATAATGGGCACTTCAACAACTTGATCTGCTGTGTTCAGCCCCTGCTCTGGTACTGCCCGATCCTGCAACATCTAACTGAGATTTTCTCTGGGGCAAGGGCACAAGTTATGTCTTTGGTTTCTTCTGGTACCTTTTCTCTGGCAAAGTATTGATTTGGCCCAATGCTCGTCACTCTACTCAAATTAGGCGATGAGTTCAATTCCCACTGCAGGATTAATACCTCAGGGACACGGGAAAGGAGTTGGCCATTCAACCCCTTATGCCTGTTGCATCATTGAATTAAATCATAGCTGATCTTTACTTCAACTCCATTTACCTGTCTTTGCTCCATATTGCTTGATACCCTCACCCAACAAAAGTCTATCTATCTCCCATTCCACTGCCTTTTGAAGATCAAGCTCTAGATTTCCACTATGTGTAGAAGTGCTTTGCTGACTTCAGTCCTAAAATTAAGTGCAACCTAACAGGAGGAATATATATATATATTTTATATATATATATATAGGAACAGGAGTGGGCCATTCAACCCCTTGAGCCTGTTCCACCATTAATTAGATGTTGGCTGAACTGTACTTCGACTCCATTTACCTGCCTTTGCTCCATATCCCTTGATATTCATACCCAACAAAAATCTATCTTGAAAATTTCAATTGACCCAGCATCCACAACCTTTTAGGGAAGCAAGTTCCGGATTTCCACTCGCCTTGATGTGGAAAAAGTGCTTCCTGATTTCACTTCTAAATGATGTAAAACTATTTTTAACACAATACTTCCTTGTCCTGGACTTCCCCGGGAAGAAGTAAAGGGTCGATGATTGAGGTTGTAAGAAGAAAACATGATTAACTGAATAACAGGTCGGGTGCAGCGAGGCCCATAAAAGGGGCCCAGCAGTCGGGAGCAGCGGAGGTCGGAGCGGAGCAGGTCAGGGGCAGAAGGTAAACAAAAAAGTAAAAAGAAATCGAAGTGTGACCTCACTGCCAAGCAGGTGAGTGATTGGCTGGTGGATTGGTGAGTTTTTAATTTTTTTTTTTCATCAGGAAACCTTTGGCATTGTTTCCAAATTAAGTTATTTTAAAGGTTAAGTCATGGCAGGCGAGCCCAGACCCATGTCATGCTCCTCCTGTGCTATGTGGGAAGTCTGACTTACTATGTGTGCAGAAAGTGTGTCCCGTTGCAGCTCCTGACCGATTGCATTGCGGCACTGGAGCTGCACATGGATTCACTCTGAAGCATCCGCGATGATGAAGATGTCATGAATAGCATGTTTAGTGAATTGGTCACACCGCAGGTAAAGGTTATTCAGACAGATAGGGAATGGGTGACCAGCAGGAAGAGCAGTGGAAGGAAGGTAGTGTAGGGGTCCCCTGTGGTCATCTCCCTCCAAAACAGATATACCGTTTTGGGTACTGTTGGGGATGATGAATCGGGGGAAGGCAGCAGCAGCCAAATTCATGACACCATGGGTGGCTCTACTGCACAGGAGGGCAGGAAAAAGTGGGAGAGCTATCATGGTAGGGGATACAATTGTAAGGGAAATAGATAGGCGCTTCTGTGGCTGCAATAGAGACTCCAGGATGGTATGTTGCCTCCCTGGTGCAAGGGTCAAGGATGTCTCGGAGCGGCTGCAGGGCATTCTGGAGTGGGAGGGTGAGCAGCCAGTTGTCGTGGTGCATATAGGTACCAACAATATTGGTTAAAAAAAATGGGATGAGGTCCTACAAGCTGAATTTAGGGAGCTAGAAGTTAAATTAAAAAGTAGGACCTCAAAGATAGTAATTTCAGGATTGCTACCAGTGCCACGTGCTAGTCAGAGTAGAAACAGCAGGAAAGTTAAGATGAATACGTGGCTTAAGGAATGGTGCAAGAGGGAGGGATTCAAATCCCTGGGACTTTAGAACCGGTTCTGGGGGAGGTGGGACCAGTACAAACCAGACGGTCTGCACCTGGGCAGGACCGGAACCAATGTCCCGGGGGAGTGTTTGCTAGTCCTGTTGGGGAGGGGTTAAACTAATATGGCAGGGGGAAGCGAATCTAGGGAGACAGAGGGAAATAAAATGGGGGCAAATGTAAATGGTAGAAAGGAGATGAGGAAAAGTGGAGAGCAGAGAAACCCAAGGCAAAAATCAAAAAGGGCCACATTACAACATAATTCTAAAAGGACAAAGAGTGTTAAAAAAACAAGCCTGAAGGTTCTGTATCTCAATGCGAGGAGCATTCGTAATAAGGTGGATGAATTAACTGCACAGATAGCTGTTAACGGATATGATGTAATTGGGATTACGGAGTCATGGCTCCGGGGTGACCAAAGCTGGGAACTCAACATCCAGGGATATTCAATGTTCAGGAAGGATAGACAGAAAAGAAAAGGTGGTGGGGTAGCGTTGCTGGTTAAAGAGGAGATTTAACACAATAGTAAGGAAGGACATTAGCTTGGATGATGTGGAATCTGAATGGGTAGAGCTCCGGAACACCAAAGGACAGAAAACGCTAGTGGGAGTTGTGTGCAGACCACCAAACAGCAGTGAGGTTGGGGATGGCATCAAACAGGAAATTAGGGATGCATGTAATAAAGGTACAGCAGTTATCATAGGTGACTTTAATCTATATAGATTTGGCTAACCAAACTGGTAGCAATACAGTGGAGGAAGATTTTCCTGGAGTGTTTCAGGGATGGTTTTCTCGACCAATTTTTGGAGGAACTAACGAGAGCTGGCCATCTTAGTTTGGGTGTTGTGTAACGAGAGAGGATTAATTAGCAATCTTATGCGAGGCCCCTTGGGGAAGAGTGACCATAACATGGTAGAATTCTTCATTAAGATGGAGAGCGACACAGTTAATTCAGAGACTCGGGTCCTGAACTTGGGGAAAGGTAACTTCGATGGTATGAGACGTGAATTGGCTAGGATAGACTGACGAATGATATTTAAAGGGTTGATGGAGGATAGGCAATGGCTGACATTTAAAGATCACATGGATGAACTTCAACAATTGTACATCCCTGTCTGGCGTAAAAATAAAACTGGGAAGGTGGCTCAACCGTGGCTAACAAGGGAAATTACAGCTAGTGTTAAATCCAAGGAAGAGGCATATAAATTGGCCTGAAAAAGCAACAAACCTGAGGACTTGGAGAAATTTAGACTTCAGCAGAGGAGGACAAAGGGTTTAATATGGAGGGGGAAAATAGAGTGAGAGTAAGCTTGCAGGGAACATAAACACTGACTGCAAAAGCTTCTATAGATATGTGAAGAGAAAAAGATTAGTAAAGACAAATGTAGGTCCCTTGCAGTTAGAATCAGGTGAATTTATAATGGGAACAAAGAAGTGGCAGACCAATTGAACAAATATTTTGGTTCTGTCTTCACGAAGGAAGACACAAATAACCTTCCGGAAATACTAGGGGACCGACGGTCCCGCGAGAAGGAGGAACTGAAGGAAATCTTATTAGTCAGGAAATTGTGTTAGGGAAATTGATGGGATTGAAGGCCGATAAATCCCCAAGGCCTGATAGTCTGCATCCCAGAGTACTTAAGGAAGTGGCCCGAGAAATAGTTAATGAATTGATGGTCATTTTCCAATATTCTATAGACTCTGGATCAGTTCCTATGGATTGGAGGGTAGCTAATGTAACACCACTTTTTAAAAAGGGAGGGAGAGAGAAAACAGGGAATTATCGACCAGTTAGCCTGACATCAGTAGTGCCTGAAAATGTTGGAATCAATTATTAAAGATGTAATCACAGCACATTTGGAAAGCAGTGACAGGATTAGTCCAAGTCAGTATGGATTTATGAAAGGGAAATCATGCTTGACAAATCTGCTAGAATTTTTTGAGGATGTAACTACTAGAGTGGAAAAGGGAGAACCAGTGGATGTGGTGCATTTGGACTTTCAAAAGGCTTTTGACAAGGTCCCACACAAGAGATTAGTGTGCAAAATTAAAGCACATGTTATTGGGGTAATGTATTGACGTGGATAGAGAACTGGTTGGCAGACAGGAAGCAAAGAGTAGGAATAAACAGGTCCTTTTCAGAATGGCAGGCAGTGACTAGTGGGGTACGCAAGGTTCAGTGCTGGGACCCCAGCTATTTACAATATACATTAATGATTTAGATGAAGGAATTGAATGTAATATCTCCAAGTTTGCAGACGACACTAAACTGGGTGGCAGTGTGAGCTGTGAGGAGGATGCCAAGAGGCTGCAGGGTGACTTGGACAGGTTAGGTGAGTGGGCAAATGCATGGCAGATGCGGTATAATGTAGATAAATGTGAGGTTATCCACATTGGTGGCAAAAACAGGAAGGAGGAATATTATCTGAATGGTGACAGATTAGGAAAAGGGGAAGTGCAACAAGACCTGGGTGTCATGGTACATCAGTCATTCAAAGTTGGCATGCAGGCACAGCGGGCGGTGAAGAAGGCAAATGGCATGTTGGCCTTCATAGCGAGAAGATTTGAGTATAGGAGCAGGGAGGTCTTATTGCAGTTGTACAAGACCTTGAATATTGTGTACAGTTTTGGTCTCCTAATCTGAGGAAGGACATTCTTGCTATTGAGGGAGTGTACGAAGGTTCACCAAACTGATTCCTGGGATGGCAGGACTGACAAATGAAGAAAGACTGGATCGACTCGGCTTATATTCACTGGAATTTAGAAGAATGAGAGGGGATCTCATAGAAACATATAAAATTCTGACGGGATTGGGCAGGTTAGATGCAGGAAGAATGTTCCCGGTGTTGGGGAAGTCCAGAACCAGGGGTCACAGTCGAAGGATAAGGGGTAGGCCATTTAGGACCGAGATGAGGAGAAACTTCTTCACTCAGAGAATTGTGAACCTGTGGAATTCTCTACCACAGAGAATTGTTGAGGCCAGTTTGTTAGATGTATTCAAAAGGGAGTTAGATGTGGCCCTTACGGCTGAAGGGATCAAGGGGTATGGAGAGAAAGCAGGAATGGGATACTTAAGTTGCATGATCAGCCATGATCATATTGAATGGTGGTGCAGGCTCGAAGGGCCTACTCCTGCATCTATTTTCTATGTTTCTCATTCCAAGCTCTCTATTCTTGTTTGTAGTGTTTTAAAGACTTGGTTGAGTCTCAGGTGCATATTGCTAAGGGACATCAAGTGGGAGGCAGTGGATTTAACACACTTTGGCCTACTGCTGACAAATGTTAGAAGGGTATTGGAAGATAACTGCAAATTTCATATCTGAATAACATCAGCGAGTGATTTACCACTGTAAATGATATAAAATAAAATTACTGAAGGATATAGGACCACAGAATTTGTATTATAATGTAAAGCCATTCTCTCATTGAGCTGGACTTTGTGACAAGTGAATCTGGTACCAAAGACCCTCCATCCCTCTAAGGCATCAGCTTTTGTCAGTGGTAACACTCAGCCAGAAAGTCATGAGACTTGAGCACATAATCTAGGTTGACACTTCAATATAGTACTGAGGAAGTACTGCACTGTTGGAGGTGCCACCTTTCGAATGAGACATGTCTGCCCCCTCCGGTGGAGGGAGAAGAGCCATCGCACTATTTGAGGAAGATTGGGAGTTCTCACTGGTGTCCATTCCCAACATCACTAAAACAGGTTATCTAGTTATTTATCTCATTGCTGTTAGTGGGACCTAATCATGTACAAATTAGCTATTGTGTTTGCCTACATAAAGAAAGACTTGAATTTATATTGTGCCTTTCACGACCACTGGACATCCCAAAGCGCTTTATAGACAATTAAGTACTTTTTGAAGTGCAGTCACTGTTGTAGGAAACCCAGCAGCCAATTTGTGCTCAGCAAGCTCCCACAAACAACAATGTAATAATTATTGGCCAGGACACTGGGAATAACTCCCCTGCTCTTCTTTGAAATAGTGCTATGGGATTTTTTTACATCCTGAGAAAGCAGATGGGACCTCGGTTTAACGTCTCATCCAAAAGACTCCTTCAGTACCACATTGGAGTCTCAGCCTAGATTTTTTTTTGTGCTCGGGTCTCGAGTGGGACCTGAACCCACAACCTTCTGACTCGGAGATGAGGTTGCTATCCACTGAGCCGCAGCCAACTACATTGAAAATGACTTGTGATTGTGAAGCATTTCGGGATATCCTGAGATCATGAAAGGAGCTATAAAAATACAAGTTTATTATTTTAGATTAAAAAAGCACATCAGCCAGACTACTAGATGTTTGTTGTAACCAATAGATTGTGTTTTTCCATATATCCAATCAGATCTTATGGAGCCAAATTTAGTTGTTGGCATTTTCAAGACGAGCAAGAGTCAGATGCAGGCAATACTCCACCTAACAATGTGCCTCAACAAAAAACACCCTGCCTTATCTTACATTTTCCACACAAATCATCAGAGATTGATGACTTAGTATGGAAATGTGATTTTTTTTTAATGCAATTGTCTTAGAACTCAGTTAGCATTGCTGCAAATCCATTTATTTAGGTTTCTTGACCCACTTATTATGTTCAGGGTTACAAAGGACAGCGTTACCATAGCGCGACATTCACCAGAGAGCCATTGCAGTGTATAGTGCAGTACTGAGGGAGCGCTGCACTGTGTAGTGGGTACTGTTTATCGAATGAGATGTTAAACCAAGGCCTCGCCTGCTCCCTCCGCTGGATATGAAAGATCCCATGGCACTATTTGAAGAAGAGCAGGGAATTCACCTGGGATTTTGACCTACATTTATCCCTCAACAAACATCTAACACAAATGATCTGGTTCTTTATTGCTTGCTGTGTGTAAATTGGCTGCTGCCTTTCCTACATTGCAACTGTAACTACACTTCAATAGTACTTCATTGGCTATAAAGCTTTCAGCTTCTTCGAGCCTCTCCCAAACCCGTGACTTCTACCACCTAGAAGGACAAAGGCAGCAGGTGCATGGGAACACCATCACGTCCAAGTTGCACGCCATCCTGACTTGGAAATATATTGATATTCCTTCATCGTTGCTGGGTCAAAATCCTTTAACTTCCCTCCCTAACAGCACCATGGGAGTACATTCACCACACGGACTGCAGCGGTTCAAGAAGGCAGCTCACCACCACCTTAAAGTGCAATTAGGGATGGACAATAAATGCTGGCCTTGTCAGCGATGGCCACATCCCAGGAACAAATACATTTTAAAATGCTTTGGGATGTCCTGAGGTTGTGAATGGTGCTATATAAATGTATGTCTTTCTTTAGTGCAAACATTTAGTTTGGCAGCAGTGCACATGATATTCCAGTAATGCCCACAACATTTTTCTCAAATGCCACTGAGACCTAGAAAAATACCAGTAATTGTATAAAAATTATCTGAATGTCATACACTGTTACAGCTTTCAGTATCGTGGTTATGAAAGCATCTTGCATTTTATTTCTTGTTGATTCGGGTGACATGAATGAGCAGAGCTGCTGTTTTTAGTGCTGTGGGGGTGGAAAGGCAAAAGAAAATAGGTTTGTGAAAGAATGTTTGGTGAGGGTGGGAGTCAAACTTCTGCCTGGCCCAGTCATGATGTAGCTAATCACTATCAAAATGACAGGCAGATTACACATGAAATGGTTCCTTTCAGTAAGGATTAGGAATTGTTTATGGGGCAATGGTGATTTTGTATTTCAAACATTGTTACGCTCTTCTTTCACACCCAAGGTATTGGAGACTTGAAAAGTAACGTCAATAATACTGCACTGTTTGCTGGAGTTAATAATTGATGTATATAGCAGGAGTTGCCCACTTTGCTAATAAGAGTAGCAACCCGTAGCTCAGTGGGAAGCACACTCGCCTCTGAGAAGGTTGTGGGTTCAAGTTCCACTCCAGAGACTCGGTCACAAATTCTCGGCTGACACTCCAGTGCAGTACTGAGGGAGTGTAGTACAGTTGGCGGTGGCATCTTTCGGATGGGACGTTCGACCGAGGCCCCCGTCTGCCCTCAGGTGGATGTAAAAGATCCCATGGCACTATTTTGAAGAAGAGCAGGGAAGTTATCCCTGGTGTCCTGGCCACTATTTACCCCTCAATTAACATCACTAAAAACAGGTTTTCTGGTCATTATCACATTGTTGTTTATGGGAGCTTGCGGAGTACAAATTGGCTGCCGCAGTTCCTACATTACAGCAGTGACTACACTCCAAAAAGTACTTCATTAGCTGTAAGTTGTTAAAGGTGCTACATTAATGCAAGGCTTTCTTTTTTTAACTAAAGCCCTGTTACATCCATCCCCTGTGATCATTATCACAGCTCTTCACAGTCTCCTATACAAATGGCAGGAAGCTCTATATTGTGCATGAGTAGTGCCTAATGTATCCAATTCAATTTAACTAGGATTGCATCAATGACACGTCATTGCGTACAAAACAAATGACGACACTGCAATGGTTGTTTGTTGGCTAAGAATCGGTTTGGGACATCTTGCGTTTATGTGATGTCATTCATGCCCTTGGGTTTGTTCTTTACTGTAGGTTTTTTATTTCCAAATTTCTGGTTCTGTTTTCGTGTTGAGTAGCCCATCACGTTGGGATGGTTTTGTTTAAGCAGGTCTGACTTTGGAAAGTGGCTGAGCTAATGTAGCTAGTAAGATATAACAAGGCGGTGGAGGGGTGACCTGATAGAGGTTTTTAAAATTATGAAAGGTTTTGATCGAGTGGACACAGAGAGAGTGTTTCCACTTGTGGGGAAAAGCATAACGAGAGGCCATCAATACAAGATAGTCGCCAAGAAATCCAATAGGGAATTCAGAAGAAACTTCTTTATCCACAGTGGTGAGAATGTGGAACTCGCTACCACAGGGAGTAGTTGAAGCGAATAGTATAGATGCATTTAAGGGGAGGCTAGACTGGCATATGAAGGAGAAGGGAATAGAGGGTTAAGCTGATAGATTTAGATGAGGAACGACGAGAGGAGGCTCGAGTGGAGCATAAATGCTGGCATGGACTGGTGGGGCCGAATGGCCTGTTTTTGTGTTTATCCTATGTAATCGTATGTAAAATCGAAGAATGGTACAGGACGGAGGGCCATTTGGCCCATCGTACTTCTGCCGGCTCTTTGAAAGAGCTATCCAATTAGTACAACTCCCATGTCTGCTGATTCATTTTATCATCATCTTCAATCCATAAATAAAAAAGAGCATTTCTTCCAGGTTGGAATATCATCAAGTGCTGGGTCACAATAAGTCAACCAACCGGGAGCATGACCTTGGGGAACTCATTGCTTTCTCTCGTCCAGTGATGCTCTCACTCACTCGATCTTTTTGTCTGTGCCAGTGAGCTTAACACGTTATTCTAGCTGACCTACAAAGTTTCATACCTCACTCTTGCCCTTCTGTCAGAGCTGGATACTTCGTCTGTTCTGTTGCCGTGTTTTAAAAAAAAATTCTGCCTATCGCAGTTGCCAGTATGAATCATCTCACGCCAATTTTATCTCTGCTCATACTTGAGGTGCTAACCCAAATTTTCATTGAAAAATTCTCAACTGTCTTTTTGCCCCTCCGCCACACACCATAGTTTCTCATACTATATGTGAGTCTTGCTCGCCACCCTCGTCCAACCTAATAGCACAGTTGGAAGCTATCCTAAAGAGAAAGTTGACGTTTTTGACTCACTTTTCCCTTCCAACTCTAACCCTGATGATTTTGGTTTTTTAAAAAAAAACTCCCATCATTGTTCCGATCTGCCTTATTATTATGATGTTTGTCAAGTGTTAACCCCACTGTCAGATTCTTCACACACAGGATAGGTCCTGCTGTTGTCCTCAGGATGTGTGTCTCCACCTCATCCCTGCACTGTGCCATCTCTTCAATCTCTCTCACTCGCAGTCTAATTTTGCTTTTTCTCGCAAGTTTGCTTGATTTCCTAACAAAAAGGAAAAGAATTGATTTGGATCCTAAAAATGGATCTGAGTACCCTTCCAGCAGTTCTGGAAGCTGCTGTTAAACTTTTCTTTCTCAAAGGCTGAGCCTCCACAGCCCTTTGGGGCAGAGAATTCCAAAGATTCACCACCCTGAGTGAAGAAATTCCTCCTCACTTCAGTCCTAAATGGTCGACCTCTTATTCTGTGGCGAGAAATTCGGCTTTTATGACATGCAATTAAAACATAGAAACATAGAAACATAGAAAATAGGTGCAGGAGTAGGCCATTCAGCCCTTCTAGCCTGCACCGCCATTCAATGAGTTCATGGCTGAACATGAAACTTCAGTACCCCCTTCCTGCTTTCTCGCCATAACCCTTGATCCCCCGAGTAGTAAGGACTTCATCTAACTCCCTTTTGAATATATTTAGTGAATTGGCCTCAACTACTTTCTGTGGTAGAGAATTCCACAGGTTCACCACTCTCTGGGTGAAGAAGTTTCTCCTCATCTCGGTCCTAAATGGCTTACCCCTTATCCTCAGACTGTGACCCCTGGTTCTGGACTTCCCCAACATTGGGAACATTCTTTCTGCATCTAACCTGTCTAAACCCGTCAGAATTTTAAACGTTTCTATGAGATCCCCTCTCATTCTTCTGAACTCCAGTGAATACAAGCCCAGTTGATCCAATCTTTCTTGATATGTCAGTCCCGCCATCCCGGGAATCAGTCTGGTGAACCTTCGCTGCACTCCCTCAATAGCAAGAATGTCCTTCCTCAAGTTAGGAGACCAAAACTGTACACAATACTCCAGGTGTGGCCTCACCAAGGCCCTGTACAACTGTAGCAACACCTCCCTGCCCCTGTATTCAAATCCCCTCGCTATGAAGGCCAACATGCCATTTGCTTTCTTAACCGCCTGCTGTACCTGCATGCCAACCTTCAATGACTGATGTACCATGACACCCAGGTCTCGTTGCACCTTCCCTTTTCCTAATCTGTCACCATTCAGATAATAGTCTGTCTCTCTGTTTTTACCACCAAAGTGGATAACCTCACATTTATCCACATTATACTTCATCTGCCATGCATTTGCCCACTCACCTAACCTATCCAAGTCACTCTGCAGCCTAATAGCATCCTCCTCGCAGCTCACACTGCCACCCAACTTAGTATCATCTGCAAATTTGGAGATACTGCATTTAATCCCCTCGTCTAAACAGCATAACTTAGTGGGAATCCCATAGCGGGAGCTGCTGTGATATCAATTTAAGCTGTCTGAGCAGCCAATCACAATGCAGAATTCACACAGATCAGGAACCAGGAAGTGGGTAAACTCCTTTGATTCTCGCATGTTAAAAATGTTAGAGAGCAAAACAAAGATTGCAGCTCACGTGGGGAAAAGGTAAATTTGAAATTAAGATGAACAAACTTATTTTAATTAAAATTTTTAAAGTTTCTTAATTTAAAGTTTTATTAAAATAGATAAATTTGACAATCCAGAAAATCAAAATTTTCAGGGCCATAACATTTGTTTAGCAATCAATGCGCTATTAAATCCCCAGTTATAACTAATCCGAAAGGGACTAACTTTTAATGGGGTATTGGAATCATAGAATGGTGGTTACAGCACCACCATTAGAAACATAGAAACATAGAAAATAGGTGCAGGAGCAGGCCATTCAGCCCTTCTAGCCTGCACCGCCATTCAATGAGTTCATGGCTGAACATGAAACTTCAGTACCCCCTTCCTGCTTTCTCGCCATAACCCTTGATCCCCCGAGTAGTAAGGACTTCATCTAACTCCCTTTTGAATATATTTAGTGAATTGGCCTCAACTACTTTCTGTGGTAGAGAATTCCACAGGTTCACCACTCTCTGGGTGAAGAAGTTTCTCCTCATCTCGGTCCTAAATGGCTTACCCCTTATCCTCAGACTGTGACCCCTGGTTCTGGACTTCCCCAACATTGGGAACATTCTTTCTGCATCTAACCTGTCTAAACCCGTCAGAATTTTAAACGTTTCTATGAGGTCCCCTCTCATTCTTCTGAACTCCAGTGAATACAATCCCAATTGATCCAATCTTTCTTGATAGGTCAGTCCCGCCATCCCGGGAATCAGTCTGGTGAACCTTCGCTGCACTCCCTCAATAGCAAGAATGTCCTTCCTCAAGTTAGGAGACCAAAACTGTACACAATACTCCAGGTGTGGCCTCACCAAGGCCCTGTACAACTGTAGCAACACCTCCCTGCCCCTGTATTCAAATCCCCTCGCTATGAAGGCCAACATGCCATTTGCTTTCTTAACCGCCTGCTGTACCTGCATGCCAACCTTCAATGACTGATGTACCATGACACCCAGGTCTCGTTGCACCTTCCCTTTTCCTAATCTGTCACCATTCAGATAATAGTCTGTCTCTCTGTTTTTACCACCAAAGTGGATAACCTCACATTTATCCACATTATACTTCATCTGCCATGCATTTGCCCACTCACCTAACCTATCCAAGTCACTCTGCAGCCTAATAGCATCCTCCTCGCAGCTCACACTGCCACCCAACTTAGTATCATCCGCAAATTTGGAGATACTGCATTTAATCCCCTCGTCTAAATCATTAATGTACAATGTAAACAGCTGGGGCCCCAGCACAGAACCTTGCGGCACTCCACTAGTCACTGCCTGCCATTCTGAAAAGTACCCGTTTACTCCTACTCTTTGCTTCCTGTCTGACAACCAGTTCTCAATCCACGTCAGCACACTACCCCCAATCCCATGTGCTTTAACTTTGCACATTAATCTCTTGTGTGGGACCTTGTCGAAAGCCTTCTGAAAGTCCAAATATACCACATCAACTGGTTCTCCCTTGTCCACTTTACTGGAAACATCCTCAAAAAATTCCAGAAGATTTGTCAAGCATGATTTCCCTTTCACAAATCCATGCTGACTTGGACCTATCATGTCACCATTTTCCAGATGCACTGCTATGACATCCTTAATAATTGATTCCATCACTTTACCCACTACTGAGGTCAGGCTGACCGGTCTATAATTCCCTGTTTTCTCTCTCCCTCCTTTTTTAAAAAGTGGGGTTACATTGGCTACCCTCCACTCCATAGGAACTGATCCAGAGTCAATGGAATGTTGGAAAATGACTGTCAATGCATCCGCTATTTCCAAGGCCACCTCCTTAAGTACTCTAGGATGCAGTCCATCAGGCCCTGGGGATTTATCGGCCTTCAATCCCATCAATTTCCCCAACACAATTTCCCGACTAATAAAGATTTCCCTCAGTTCCTCTTCCTTACTAGACCCTCTGACCCCTTTTATATCCGGAAGGTTGTTTGTATCCTCCTTAGTGAATACCGAACCAAAGTACTTGTTCAATTGATCCGCCATTTCTTTGCTCCCCGTTATGACTTCCCCTGATTCTGACTGCAGGGGACCTACGTTTGTCTTCACCAACCTTTTTCTCTTTACATACCTATAGAAACTTTTGCAATCCGCCTTAATGTTCCCTGCAAGCTTCTTCTCGTACTCCATTTTCCCTGTCCTAATCAAACCCTTTGTCCTCCTCTGCTGAGTTCTAAATTTCTCCCAGTCCCCAGGTTCGCTGCTATTTCTGGCCAATTTGTATGCCACTTCCTTGGCTTTAATACTATCCCTGATTTCCCTAGATAGCCACGGTTGAGCCACCTTCCCCTTTTTATTTTTACGCCAGACAGGAATGTACAATTGTTGTACTTCATCCATGCGGTCTCTAAATGTCTGCCATTGCCCATCCACAGTCAACCCCCTAAGTATCATTCGCCAATCTATCCTAGCCAATTCACGCCTCATACCTTCAAAGTTACCCTTCTTTAAGTTCTGGACCATGGTCTCTGAAATTACTGTTTCATTCTCCATCCTAATGCAGAATTCCACCATATTATGGTCACTCTTCCCCAAGGGGCCTCGCACAATGAGATTGCTAATTAATCCTCTCTCATTACACAACACCCAGTCTAAGATGGCCTCCCCCCTAGTTGGTTCCTCAACATATTGGTCTAGAAAACCATCCCTTATGCACTCCAGGAAATCCTCCTCCACCGTATTGCTTCCAGTTTGGCTAGCCCAATCTATGTGCATATTAAAGTCACCCATTATAACTGCTGCACCTTTATTGCATGCACCCCTAATTTCCTGTTTGATGCCCTCCCCAACATCCCTATTACTGTTTGGAGGTCTGTACACAACTCCTACTAACGTTTTTTGCCCTTTGGTGTTCTGCAGCTCTACCCATATAGATTCCACATCATCCAAGCTAATGTCTTTCCTAACTATTGCATTAATCTCCTCTTTAACCAGCAATGCTACCCCACCTCCTTTTCCTTTTATTCTATCCTTCCTGAATGTTGAATACCCCTGAATGTTGAGTTCCCAGCCCTGATCATCCTGGAGCCACGTCTCCGTAATCCCAATCACATCATATTTGTTAACATCTATTTGCACAATTAATTCATCCACCTTATTGCGGATACTCCTTGCATTAAGACACAAAGCCTTCAGGCTTGTTTTATTAACACCCTTTGTCCTTTTAGAATTTTGCTGTACAGTGGCCCTTTTTGTTCTTTGCCTTGGGTTTCTCTGCCCTCCACTTTTCCTCATCTCCTTTCTGTCTTTTGCTTTTGGCTCCTTTTTGTTTCCCTCTGTCTCCCTGCATTGGTTCCCATCCCCCTGCCATATTAGTTTAAATCCTCCCCAACAGCACTAGCAAACACTCCCCCTAGGACATTGGTTCCAGTCCTGCCCAGGTGCAGACCGTCCGGTTTGTACTGGTCCCACCTCCCCCAGAACCGGTCCCAATGCCCCAGGAATTTGAATCCCTCCCTGCTGCACCACTGCTCAAGCCACGTATTCATCTGCGCTATCCTGCGATTCCTACTCTGACTATCACGTGGCACTGGTAGCAATCCCGAGATTACTACTTTTGAGGTCCTACTTTTTAATTTAGCTCCTAGCTCCTTAAATTCGTTTCGTAGGACCTCATCCCTTTTTTTGCCTATGTCGTTGGTACCAATGTGCACCACGACAACTGGCTGTTCTCCCTCCCATTTCAGAATGTCCTGCACCCGCTCCGAGACATCCTTGACCCTTGCACCAGGGAGGCAACATACCATCCTGGAGTCTCGGTTGCGGCCGCAGAAACGCCTATCTATTCCCCTCACAATTGAATCCCCTATCACTATCGCTCTCCCACTCTTTTTCTTGCCCTCCTGTGCAGCAGAGCCAGCCACGGTGCCATGAACTTGGCTGCTGCTGCCCTCCCCTGATGAGTCATCCCCCTCAACAGTACCCAAAGCGGTGTAATCTGTTTCGGCCCGTTGAGTCCGTGCCGGCTCTCCAAGAGCAATTCAGCTAGTCCCACTTACCCGCCCTTTCCCCGTAGCCCTGCAATTTCTTTTCCTTCAGGTACTTATCCAGTTCCCTTTTGAAAGCCACTATTTGAATCTGTCTCCTCCTCCTGCGGAAGAGCTGAAATTTTCGTCAGATTCTCTGATTTCGCTGATTGCCGGAGGGTGAGCACAGCCAGTGTCGGAGAGTGAATGACTGACCCCAACTTCAGGATTTCCACGTTGGGTTACGCATGTGATAAATCCTGACGTTGCAGTCAGTTTCAAAGGGGTAATAAATGGTGAGCACTGTTCTGGGCCAAGATGTATAGGGCCACATATGGGTAAAAACACATCAGGAGCTGACAAAAATGCACAAATCATGTTGGCGCGACCAGTTAGAGTATGTTTGAAATAGTGATGGTAATAGTATTCGCTCATCCCCCTTAACAAATACAGCATGTGTATATTTAGACGCAGTTCTTCCGCCACTGGTTTGGGCATCCTGCGTTAGTCATGCTAGGGAAAAGCTCACTTCCTCTTGAAGTAGCAATCAGAGCAATGTATTCGACTCTAGATGAATTCGTCTAAAGAACAAGCTAGCACAAAAAGAGGATCCTGTTAGGAATTCTCCATCCCACACTTGCTAACCGAAGCAAATAACCCTCAACTATGACTAGCTATTGGTCTGTTATTTGCAAAATCTGGTCTCTTGATTGAATTACTTGGATTTTTAAGTACGACAATTAAATAGAATCTAAAATCCATTGTGAGTTTGATTGTGTTGAATGTAAAGACTGATGATCTTTACTGTCAGGTGAAGGTGTCACGCAAGCCAGTGCTTGTGTAAATTTCTATTCACAGATTAGAAAACGAATACATAAAATAACCAATATTCATGCTGCCTTGAAAGCTGCAGGTGTCAGATGTCAGTTTGAATGATTATTCCACAGGTGTTAAGGTTTTTGCTGGTCTTTTATTGAGTTTACACAAAAGTGGGAGAATCTTTTTCAGCACTTATCTGGCAGCCATTTTACTCCAAACTACTCAATGGGATCGACTGAGCTGTTTATTTCTTGCAAGAGCACCCTCTACAGGTCTTACAGCTCACTACAGCTGTGCTTTTCCTGAAAGGACTCCCAGATACTCTTGAGTTTACCACGCCACCAATTAAGCTGTTGATATTCTGTAGAGCTTCCTCTACAGGTCATTAGCATTCACTACACTGATCACTGAGCTGGACCTTTCCTGTAGATGCTCCCTCTACGGTGGCTTGATGTACTACACTATTGATGAAGCTGTACATCATCTCTTGTTCTTAGGCGGTCCCTCGTATCAAGGATGACTTGCTTCCACACTAAAAAGGGATGAGTTCACAGGTGTTTCAATGAAGGACCTGACATTCCAGGTCCCGAACTACATATTGAAGGGCAGAAGATGCCTGTGCATGGATTTTTTTAAACGTGTGCATCTAGAAGTACCCCCTATAGGTCTCACACTTCACTACAGTATTGATTGATCGGTGTCTTTTCTATAATAGCACCCCCTATAGGTCTCACAGCTCACTACAGTATTGATTGATCGGTGTCTTTTCTATAATAGCACCCCCTATAGGTCTCACAGCTCACTACAGTATTGATTGATCGGTGTCTTTTCTATAATAGCACCCCCTATAGTTCTCACAGCTCACTACTATATGGATTGAGTTATATTTACTGTATTGCATTGTTGTACTGTATTGCATTTGTATGGATTTAATAACTCATAGCATAAACTAAACCAAGTTGTATATTTCGTACAATAGCTCCCATTACAGATCTCTTGTTTGCTAATGCTAATACACGGAAACAGTGCTACGACTTATACCCAACGCAAATAATTGTGGAGGAGACTAAGACAATTCTCCATTCCAGCTAACATGGATGTTTAGTTGATGGGTTCCGTTGTATCGATGTTATCGTAGCAAAGCAATTTTGGTTAAAAGTACATCTTGGCCTTCAGCAGGATAATCAGCTGGGTTGATTGGATCATTATAGGAAAGTCAAACTGTCTTTTTGATGGAACCGCCCCTGTCCTCATCTAACTCTGAGCCAATGACAACAAACAGATTGGAATGTCTTCTGCAGACCAGGTTCTCAGGGCCTCTCTGGATTCAATTGCTGTGGGATGAAATTCATGGGTAGTTTTATTACAGTAATGAGAGCTCCTGGGGAAAAAGACAAAAAAAGAGATTATAAGACAGTAAAGCAATTCAGTCATTAACGATGTGCTGAAGGGAAATCTCGATGATGAGGTGGGTAAATGAATCATTGGTTTAGTACTAAACCATACGCCTTTAACGTAGAACATCCCAAGGCCCTTCACAGGACTGTTATCAAACAAAATTTGGCACCAAGCCACATGAGATATTAGGACCGGTGACCTAAAGTTTGGCCAAAGAAGTAGGTTTTAAGGAGCGTCTTAAAGGAGGGAGAGGCGGAGAGGTTTGCAAGGGATTTCCAGGATTTGGGCCCAGTCAGCTGATGGCACGAAAACAATGAAGTGCTGACAATTGAGGATGCGCGAGAGGCCAGAATTGGAGGAGCACAGAGATCTCGGAGGGTTGTCGGGCTGGAGGAGGTTACAGAAGTAGGGAGGGGCGAAGCTGTGCTGGGATTTGAATACAAGGATGAGAATTTTAAAATTGAGGCGTTGCCGGACCGGGAGCCAATGTAGGTCAGTGAGCACAGGGGTGATGGGTGATTGGGACTTGGTGCGAGTTAGGACACGGGCAGCAGAGTTTTGGACAAGCTCAAATTTATGGAGGGTGGAAGGCTGGCGAGGAGAGACTTGGAATAGTCCAGTCTGGAGGTAACAAAATGGAGGAGGTTCATCAAGAAAGATGGTTGCAGATTCATGAGCAGCATTGCAGAATGGTGGGACATTATTTCAATCTTCTGCTCCACAGAGTTTGTGATCTCGGACATTTTGGTGTGATAGGCAACACCCGGTCCAGTAGCCCCCTTGGTGGGCAGGAAATAGTGATGGGAAAGAAGATTTCTGCTGAGGAGCCAGCATATGGGGTTTCCTGGTTGGGGAAAGTCCCATTCAGGTGAGGTCACTGACACATTTATCGCTGCTTAACTAAACAAAGCAGAAGGTCCTGAAACAGGCCGGTAAATATCTGAACTCGGATAGAGTATACCATGTTGAGTCTGCCTCTTCGGCACTTCCTGGCAGTGCAATGAATGGGAACTGCTGATCTTGGATATTGGTGGTACAATGGCCCTATTGAAAACTCCAGTGTTGACGATGACTTGGTTTGTTGCATATAGCGGTAATAAACTGGTCTGAGAATGTGGCCTGGAATAACTGATTCACATTTCCTGAACCATGGTCTTACTCAGTATATCCTGTCCGTTGTCATGATGTTACTAAATGCCCTTTTTACTAGTAATTGACAGAACGGCAAATCCAGCAAACATAATGACAGTATTCAACCAAGAAACAACCTTGGCTAACGGCAGAAAGGGAAAGTTTCATAAGGCTGAATAGATTAAAAAGTAAACTGTGGAATCCTGCACGCACTCTGGTACTGGAATTAGAGAGTATCTCAGACAGAGAGCGAGCCTGAGGCCTGGAGAGAGTGCATCGCTCCTCAGTAGGCACCTCAAAGTGCTGGAGAAATACCACCAATGTTGCCTCCGCAAGATCCTACAAATCCACTGGAGGATAGATGCACCAACGTCAGTGTTCTCGATCAGGCCAACATCCCCAGCATCGAAGCACTGACTACAGTGGGTGGGCCACATCGCAGGCATGCCCAACATGAGACTCCAAAAGCAAGCGCTCTATTCGGAACTCCTACACCCACCCTTTCCTTCAACGACTGTCTGTCCCACCTGTGACAGAGACTGTAATTCTTTTATTGGACTGGACAGTCACCTGAGAACTCACTTTTAGAATGGAAGCAAGTCTTCCTCGATTTTGAGGGACTGCCTATGATGATGATGATGATGGGGAGATGAGAAATCTGCTGTGTGTAGGCCCTGGGCATGAGTATGCTCTCAGATTGGTGGAGCTATTGAGTTGGGAGTGGTTCAGCCAGTCACGTGATGTCCACGACTCAATAAAACCCCAGCCAGTTGGGTTCGGGGATCCATGACGAGGCAGGTGGTTGTGAGCCTAGTGGATGAACTGGTAATGTGTAGTGTGATTTGTTAAACATTTGCTAATAAACCAACTAGTTCTTAATAGCAATGTGTTGCTATGAATTCTTAAGCAAAGAACCCATGTAGCAAATACATTCGAGGTGAATGCCTTGCTGTGTAGGCCGGAGAAGACCTCTAGGCCGTGGGACTGAGGAAGTGTAATCATCCCTCTGCCCTAAAGCTGGAGGGAAGCACCATTCTTTGTAAAGGCTTGCCTTGAGGAAAGGACTGTGCTACGTCGGCCCCCGAGGGCTGGAGGAGAATGCTTTCAAGAGATGTTTGAATGTCGATTAGAGAGCATAGTGACTGAGTGTATTATAAGGCTCAAATACTCTTGAGGGGATGACTGCAAATTGAGTTTTGCTTGTTTTGGTTCAGGAAATGTGCATAGGAGAAAGGAGCGTCCAGTAATTGACTGTCTAAATTCCTCTTGCAGCTGAGCAAGTCAAATATCCTGAGATGTTATCGAGGAAGATAATGCAGGACACTAGGGGCTAAGGAGAGATGGTACAGAACAGGGCGGGACTGTGGAGAGATGGTGCACGGCACCATAATAGGGCTTTGAGGAACTGTGAAAAGAGAGTGCAGGGCACCAGAGAGTGAGTGCAACAGGAGCTGTGGGGAAATGGTGACCTGGAGGACATGCCACACAGTAAACATAAGAACATAAGAATTAGGAACAGGAGTAGGCCATCTAGCCCCTCGAGCCTGCTCCGCCATTCAATAAGTTCATGGCTGATCTGGCCGTGGACTCAGCTCCACTTACCTGCCCACTCCCCATAACTCTTAATTCCCTTATTGGTTAAAAATCTATCTATCTGTGACTTGAATACATTCAATGAGCTAGCCTCAACTGCTTCCTTGGGCAGAGAATTCCACAGATTCACAACCCTCTGGGAGAAGAAATTCCTTCTCAACTCGGTTTTAAATTGGCTCCCCCGTATTTTGAGGCTGTACCCCCTAGTTCTAGTCTCCCCGACCAGTGGAAACAACCTCTCTGCCTCTATCTTGTCTATCGCTTTCATTATTTTAAATGTTTCTATGAACTCCAACGAGTAAAGACCCAGTCTACTCAATCTATCATCATAAGGTAACCCCCTCATCTCTGGAATCAGCCTAGTGAATCGTCTCTGTACCCGCTCCAAAGCTAGTATATCCTTCCTTAAGTAAGGTGACCAAAACTGCACGCAGTACTCCAGGTGCGGCCTCACCAATACCCTGTACAGTTGCAGCAGGACCTCTCTGCCTTTGTACTCCATCCCTCTCGCAATGAAGGCCAACACCTGCTGCACCTGCAAACTAACTTTTTGGGATTCATGCACAAGGACCCCCAGTTAAGTGTGGAATGCAGCCTGATGGGGTAGTTGGCCTGCCCCAGTGGGGCGTGGCAATGGCACTATTCCACTCTGAATCTCATGCCCTGCACACTCTATTTCCCATCTGTCACTGCTTCCCAGTTTTCCCCTGACTCGTGCCCAAATCCTGATCTGATCTGACTTCTGCCTCAGTCTCCCAATCTGTTGGCTATTTCTCCAACCTCCACAGCCTCCCAATGGAACAACGCAACTAATGGAGGGAAAAGGGGATGTAAATGTTATACTGTACAAACAAACGAGAGAGGGAGAGTAAAGGAGTAGAGTGAGATGATGTGGGCTTTGCAGGTAGGTTGGCTCCCGGTTAAGCAATACCTTGATTTCAAAATTCTCATCTTTGTTTACAAATTCCTCCATGGCCTCGCCCCTCCCTATCTCTGGAATCTCCTCCAGCCCTACAAGCCCCCAAGATGTCTGCGCTCCTCTAATTCTGCCCTTGAGCAGTTATAATCAGGGATGCTCAATCATTGGGGGCCGTGCCTTCTGTTGCCTCGGCCCCAAGCTCTGGAACTCCCTGCCTAAACCTCTCCAACCCTCTACCTCTCTTTCCTCCTTTAAGACACTCCTTAAAACTGTCATGTATTCAACTTTCATTGTAACCCATGTATAAACTGACCTAAGTTGTACACCGTGAGAACATTGATCACTAGGTGGTGATCTTGTGGGAGACACTCCTAACCTGGACTTTCAGGTATAAAAGGGGAAGCTCCACCCACCACCTTCACTTCAGTGCTGGCTAATAAAGGTTACTGGTCACAGAGTGACCTTCTCTCAAGTATGGGCCTTGTGTGCATTTATACTGTATAGTAAGGAAATATTGGCAATGAGAAACTGGGATTTAAACCACACTAGCATGGCCACTAGCAGCAGCACAGATGAGAGGTACTGTGTTGGTGATGATTGGGACGATTTTATTGGGAAAGTTTCGTCACAAAGGAATGCCTGGGACAGGATTCGGCCGACAAACGCAGGGCTCATCTGACGGTTTGTGGATCCAGGACGTACTCCCTGATGAAGGTCCTTCTAGCGCCAGAGAAGCCGGCGGACAAGACTTTTGAAGAGCTCAGTAAGTTGATCGGCGAACACTTTAAACCGGCGAGCAGCATGCACATGGCGAGACACAGGTTTTACACGCACCGGCGTCGAGAAGGACAAAGCGTTCCAGACTTCGTGGCAGACCTCCGGCGACTGGCGAGCCTATGTAAGTTTCCAGATGCATGCAGAGTGGAGATGCTGCGAGACTTTTTTGTTGAAAGCATTGGGCACACTGGGGTTTTCAGGAAGCTGATTGAGACCAAAGACTTGACCCTGGAAACGGCGGCTTTGATGGCCCAGACATTTATCTCGGGAGAGGAAGAGACCAGAATGATGTTTGACAAAAATCTTAGTTTAAATGCAGCAAATGGACAGGGAGTCCACATTGTTAACGCGGCACACAGTTCTCCAGGCAGACAGGCAATCGGACATGCCCGAGCATGTAGTCGAACCCAAAGGCGGAATTCAACAGAGACAATGGCTAGCTGAACGGCGATTCATGCCATTGCAAGGGACGATGCGGCCAGTAATGGGGCCATCAACACCTGTCAATGGTGCGCTTAAGGACAGTTACAGAGACAGTCAGACGATCGACTGGTAATGGACCTTTTGTTTCCAACAATGGCTCATGTTGGAGGTGTGGAGGCAAACACACAGCCAGAGCTTGCAGGTATCGGCAATATACCTGCAGAAACTGCAACGTCAGCGGTCACTTGGCGCGTTTGTGCAGGAAGCCTGCAGCCAGGTTGATGTACGAGGAGGACGGGCCCGATGTAAGCCGTAAGAGGCCAAATGGACACTAGGGGAAATTGCTGGAGCACATATACAGTTCATATACCAGGGCGCCACCGATAAGGATGAAAGTGCTCCTCAATGGCATCCCAGTATTAATGGAGCTAGACACTGGGGCCAGCCAGTCCCTGATGAGTATCAAACAGTTCAACAAGTTGTAGACGTCCAAGGCCGGGAGGCCAAAATTAGTGCCGATTTTGGCACAGCTACGGACATATACAAAGGAAATCATTCCGGTGCTAGGCAGCGCCACAGTAGTTGTGACCCACAAAGATTCGGAGAACAGGTTGCCACTCTGGATTGTCCCAGGGGATGGGTCCCGCACTACTGGGGAGGAGTTGGCTTGCTGTCATGAACTGGAAAAGGGGCGATGTCAATGCAATTTCTTTGGAGCGAATATCATGCTCACAGGTCCTGGACAAATTTGACTCATTATTTCAACCCGGCATTGGCACTTTCATGGGGACCAAGGTAGTGATTCACATAAACCCAGACGCCAGGCCAGTACACCACAAGGCCAGAGAGGTGCTGTACGTGATGCGGGAAAAGATAGAATGCGAATTGGACCACCTGCTGAGGGAAGGCATCATCTCGCCAGTCGAATTTAGTGACTGGGCGAGCACGATCGTGCCGGTGCTCAAGGTGGATTGGTCGGTCAAGATATGTGGTGATTACAATGACACCATCAATCGGGTGTCACTCTAAGACCAGTACCCGCTACCGAGAGCGGAGGACCTCTTTGCAACGCTATCCGGTGGCAAACTTTTTTCAAAATTGGACCTGACCTCAGCTTACATGACCCAGGAGCTGGCGAGTGAGTCGAAGAAGCTGACCACCATCACAATACACAAGGGGTTGTTCGAGTGCAACAGATGTCCGTTCGGGATTCGCTCGGCTGCTGCGATCTTTCAACGAAACATGGAAACCCTCCAAGTCGATTCCAAGGACGGTGGGTTTTCAAGACGACATCCTCATCACGGGTTGCAATACTGACGAACACCTCCACAACCTGGAGGAGGTGCTACGCAGACTGGACCCGGTAGGTCTGCGACTGGAAAAGGCGAAGTGCGTCTTCCTAGCTCCAGAGGTAGAATTCCTGGGGATGAGGATAGCAGCAGATGGAATCAGACCTAATGCGTCCAAAATGGAAGCGATCCGGAGAGCACTCAGACCCCATAACACGACGGAGCTGCGTTCGCTCCTGGGGCTCTTGAACTATTTTGGTAACTTTCTTCCCAAATTGAACACGCTGTTAAAGCCGCTACACGTGCTCCTACGCAAAGGTCGCGAATGGGTCTGGGGGGACAGCCAGGGAAAGGGCTTTTGATAGAGCATGCAATTTGTTAACGCTATATGACCCATGTAAGAAACTTGTTTTAACGTGCGATGTGTCGTCCTATAGGGAGTGTTTTGCAGCATGTTAATGCCGAGGGTCAGTTACAGCCGGTAACTCATGCCTCCAGAAGTCTGTCACAGGCAGAAAGGAGCTACGGGATGGTAGAAAAGGAAGCGCTTGCATGTGTATATGCAGTTAAAAAAATGCACCAGTACCTGTTTGGCAGGAAATTTGAGCTGGAGACAGATCACAAACCCTTAACGTCCCTTTTGGCCGACAATAAGGCCATAAATGCAAATGTGCCGGCCCGCATACAGAGGTGGGCACTCACGTTAGCCGCCTCTGACTATAGAATTCGGCACAGACCGCGCACTGAAAACTGCGCCGATGCACTCAGCAGGCTCCCACTAGCCACCACCGAGGGGGCAACCGAGCATGCTGCTGAGATGGTCATAGTTGTTGAAGCTTTCGAAAGCGAAGGCTCACCCGTGACAGCCCGTCAGATCAAAGTCTGGACAGATAGAGACCCGCTACTGTCTTTAGTCAAGAAATGTGTCCTGAATGGGGACTGGGCAGCCACGTACAGGGCATGCCCTGAGGAATTTAAACCATTTCACAGGCGCAAGGATGAACTCTCGATTCAGGCCGATTGCCTACTGTGGGGAAACCGAGTAGCCAATGCACCAGATGGGCAGAGAGGTGTTTATCAGAGAATTTGACAATGAGCATCCGGGCATTGTCATGATGAAGGCAATTGCCAGGTCACACGTTTGGTGGCCAGGGATAGATGCAGACGTGTGCCCAGCTGGGCATTGCGCCCAGGGAAGCCCCCCTTAGCTTCTGGCCCGCCAAGCCATGGTCACGTATCCATGTGGACTACGCAGGTCCTTTCATGGGAAAAATGTTTTTGGTTGTAATAGACGCCTACTCCAAATGGATCGAGTGTGACATTCTCAATTCAAGCACATCCTCTGCCACGGTAGAAAGTCTACGGGCAATGTTCGTCGCCCATGGTCTACCGGATGTCCTGGTCAGCTATAATGGCCCGTGCTTTACAAGCATTGAATTCCAGGACTTCATGGCAGGAAATGGTATCAACCATGTCAGAACGGCACCGTTCAAGCCAGCCTCAAACGGCCAGGCAGAACGAGCAGTGCAGATAGTCAAAGGGGATGCTCAGAATCCAAGGGGGTTCCCAACAAAGCCGCTTATCAAGCCTCCTGTTGGCCAATAGATCCCGACCACACTCGCTCACAGGGGTTCCACCCGCAGAGCTGCTAATGAAAAGGATGCTCAAAACCAGGTTATCCCTCATACACCCCACCATGAAAGAAATTGTTGAGAGCAGGTGCCGGTCACAATGTGACTACCATGACAGGAATGCGAGGGCGCGATGTATTGATGTCAATGACCCTGTCTTTGTCCTCAACTACACTGCAGGGCCCAAATGTCTCGCAGGCACTGTGATTGCTAAAGAGGGGAATAGGATTCTGGTAGTTAAACTTACCAATGGACAAATCTGCCGCAAACACGTGGATCAAACAAAAAGGAGGTTCAGCAACCCCATAGAAGAAGCAGAGGAAGAACACGACGTCGAGTTTACTCCACCACAGGTGACCGAACACCGGAACCAAGTGGAGGAGAGCCCAGTCACTGTGGGCAGTCCGGACAGGCCTGAGGCATCGCAAACAGCAGACACTCAGGCCAGCGCCCAACAGCTGGAGCCCCAACTCAGGTGCTCTGCAAGGGAGCATAAACTGCCAGAGAGACTTAACCTGTGATCCCAATAAGACTTTGGGGGGGGGGGGGGAGGTGATGTCATGTATTCAACTGTCATTGTAACCCATGTATAAACTGACCTAAGTTGTACACCGTGAGAACATTGACCACTAGGTGGTGAACTTGTGGGAGACACTCCTAACCTGGACTTTCAGGTATAAAAGGGGAAGCTCCACCCACCACCTTCACTTCAGTGCTGGCTAATAAAGGTTACTGGTCACAGAGTGACCTTCTCTCAAGTATGGGCCTCGTATGCATTTGTACTGTATAGTCAGGACATATTAAAAACCTACCTTTTTGACCAAGCTTTTGGTCATCTGCCATAATTTCTTGTGTGGTTTGGTGTCAAATTTATTGTTTTGTATTATAACACTTCTGTGAAGCACCTTGGGATGTTTTACTATGTTGAAGGTGCTATAAAAATACAATTTGTTGTTGGTGTAGGTAATTTTTGGCAGCCAGTGGGACAGGAGGCTATGAGAATGTTTTGGTGGGGCCCAGTCCAAAAAGCTTGAGAACCAATTGAGTGAAATGTGGCAGAGAAGGTAATGATAGATTCCCAGTGCGATGAAACAATTTCAAGCTGTGTTTGTCCTGCCAGTTTCTGAGCCGCACTATTCCCACTGCCCTCGTTGCTCTGACCAGGGTTTTATATAAAATAGTTCAGGTATGAACCGTACCTTGGAGTGCTGGAATGGGTTTAGAACAGACCGCAGTCTTTCAAGTTCTCCTTGATGATGATGTCTGTCACTGCATCGAACACGAACTTGACGTTCTCTGTGTCTGTGGCACAGGTCATGTGCGAATAGATCTCCTTCACGTCTCTTCTCATGTTTAATTCCAGGAACTGGAGTTTAATGTAAGCTCCAGCGTCTTCCAGTGAGTTGTTTCCTGTAAGGGGTGGATAAAGGCACATTAATGTCGTGGAACTTTAAAATTTTCCCCTGTGCATTTTGAGGTGGGATCAGCTGTCTGAGATCAACCAGTCTGGCTTGTGAGTTGAATGTCTAGAAATGTCTGAAACGCACAGCACATCAATGCTCCTGCTAAGCAGCGCGGCCACACAGTCATCTGTAAGGTCCCGCGCAGGCCACTATCGTAGATACCGCGCATGCGCAGAAATTTGAATGGGCCATGCTTGTGGGGGGTGGTGGGGGGGGGGGGGGAGGCAGGCAGGCAGGAGGCAGTGTGGCACATGTCACCGTCTGATATTTTTAAACACACGTGCTTTCTCCCACCTACCTCTGAGTTATGATATGGGTGTGTTTTTCGGTAAGGGGTTCCAATTGATTTCTGTTAGCAGAGTAAACATCAACGCTCAACGTATGATCCTGTCTCACTCGCTCCAACTGGTCTCCCTCTGGCCCAATCCTGCCTGACTCCGATCTCGTCTCCATGCAGTGTTGAGGGAATGCTGTGCTGTCAGAGGTGCCGTCTTCTGGATGAGAAGACCGTGGCCCCATCTGCTCTCTCAGGAGGATTTAAACGATCCCATGACACTATTTCGAAGATGAGTAGGGGAGTTATCCCCTGTGTCTTGTCCAATATTTCATCATCATTATCATAGGCAATCCCTCAGAGTCGAGGATGACTTGCTTCCACTCTGAAAGTGAGTTCTCAGGTGACTGAAGAGTCCAATGTGGGACCTACAGTCTCTATCACAGGTGGGGCAGACAGTGGTTGAAGAAAAGGGTGGGTGGGTGGAGGAGCTTGGGTTGACGCACGCTCCTTCCGCTGTCTGCACATGGTTTCTGCATGTTCTCGGCGATGGGACTTGAGGTGCTCAGCGCCCTCTTGCATGCTTTTTCTCCACATTGGGCGGTTGTGGGCCAGGGATTCCCAGGTGTTGGTGAGGATATTGCACTTTATCAAGGAGGCTTTGAGGGTGTCCTTGTAGCATTTCCTCTGCTCACTTGGGGCTCGCTTGCCATGTCGGAGTTCTGCGTAGAGCGCTTGCTTTGCGAGTCTTGTGTCGGGCATGTGGATGATGTGGCCTGCCCAACGGAGCTGGTCAAGCGTGGTGAGGATGTTCCTTGCTGCAATGCTTCATCTCATCCTCAGCAAACTCCTGGCTGGAGTGGAGCTAAATTATAGAACAAATGGGAATCTATTCAACCTCCACTGCCTCCAGGCCAGATCCAAGGTCATCCCACCCTCTGTCATCGAACTACAGTACACGACGACGCTTGTGTCTGCGCACACTCGGAGGCCGCACTGCAAGCCATCATCAACACCTTCACTGAGGCATACGAGAGCATGGACCTTACGCTAAACATCCAGAAGACAAAAGTCCTCTTGCAACCTGACCCCACCACACAGCACTGCCCCCGCCCCCCCCTCCCGGATGCTGGGGATGTTAGCCGGAGCGAGAACACTGATGTTGCTGCGTCTATCCTGTCAATGTATTTGCAGGATTTTGTGCAGGCAGCGCTGGTGGTATTTCTCCAGTGTTTTGAGGTGTCTGCTGCATATAGTCCATGTCTCTGAGCCATATAAGAGGCGGATATCACTATAGCCTGTAGACCGTAAGCTTGGTGCTGGGTTTGAGGTCCTGTTCTTCAAACACTCTTCTCCTCAGACGACTGAAGACTGCGCTGGCGCACTGAAGGCGGTGTTGGACCTTGTCGTCAATGTCTGCTCTTACTGACCGTAGCCTCCCGAGGTATGGAAAATGGTCCACGTTGTCCAAGGCCTCGTCGTGAACTTTGATAATCGGGGGCAGTGCTGTGTGGTGGGGTCAGGTTGGTAGAGGACTTTTGTCTTAAGGATGTTTAGCGTAAGGTCCATGCTCTCATATGCCTCAGTGAAGGTGTTGATGATAGTTTGGAGTGCAGCCTCCAAGTGTGCGCAGACGCAAGTGCCGTCGTGTACTGTAGTTCGATGACAGAGGGTGGGATGACCTTGGATCTGGCCTGGAGGCAGTGGAGGTTGAACAGATTCCCATTTGTTCTATAATTTAGCTCCACTCTAGCCGGAAGTTTGCTGAAGATGAGATGAAGCATTGCAGCAAGGAAGATCGAAAAAGAGGGTTGGTGCAATGATGCAGCCTTACTTGACCCCGGTCCAGACGTGGATTGGGTCTGTGGTGGATCTGTTGGTCAGGATCACGGCTTGCATGTCATTGTAGAGCAGACGGAGGATAGTGACAAACCTTTGAGGGCAGCCACAATGGAGGAGGATGCTCCATAATCCCTCGCAGTTGACAGTGTCAAAAGACTCTTTGAGGTCAAAGAAGGCCATGTACAAGGGTTGGTGCTGTTCCCTGCATTTCTCTTGTAGTTGTCGCGTGGTGAAGATCATGTCCGTTGTGCCCCTTAGTGGACTTAATCAGCTTTGCGACTCTGGGAGAAGCTCTTCAGCCACAAGGAGAAGACGATTGAGGATAATTCTTGCGATTACTTTCCTTGTGGCCAACAGCAGGGAGATTCCTCTGTAGTTAGCGCAGTCGTACTTTTTTGAAGATGGTCACGATTACTGCGTCCCTGAGATCTCCTGGCATGCTCTCCTCCTCCCAGATAAGAGAAATGAGGTCATGTATTCATGCCAATATTGCTTCTCCACCATGCTTTAGTGCTTCGGCGGGAATTCCATCTGCTCCATTTGCCTTGTTATTCTTCAGCTGACAGATGGCCTTTTCTACCTCGTGCTGGGCTGGGGTTGTGCTGCGATGGAGGTGGGTAGCATGCTGCGTGATGGTGTCGAGGACACTCGAACCGAAGACAGAGTCTCTGTTAAGGAGATTCCAATATTTATCCCTCAATCAACATCACTAAAATAAATTATATGTTCAATATCACATTGCTGTTTGTGGGAGCTTGCTGTGCACAAATTGGCTGCCACGTTTCCCACATTACAACAGTGACTATGCTTCAAAAGTACTTCATTGGCTGCAAAGCGCTTTGGGACGCCCAGTGATCGTAAAAGGCACTCTATAAATGCAAGTCTTTCTTCTTTCATGTCTATCTTGATCCTGCCCAATGCCTATCCTGATCCTATTTTTTGTCCAGATTTAAGTGTCGGAAAAGTTGGAAATGCTAATTTAACATGAGCTGGTAAGGAAGGAAACTGTTCTGACACCTCAGATGGTCCAGGCAGTGAGTATCTGAGCTACACACACCAAGAAGGTCCTGATTTCAGTCCTTCATGTGTGCTGAGTTAACTGATCTCAACTTGGGCGGTGGAAGAGAGTGCTGCAACTGATCTCTCTCTAATGCTGAGTTAGGGAGGGGGAAATTAGGCAGGGCTCAGCTGCTGCCTGCTGTCCCACAACCCATTGCTAGAAAGTGGCTGAACGGTGAGATGTACTGTACTTAGTTGTGATGCTGCTCATGATCAAGTAGCCTGGGGAGACTCAATGCCACGGGTTATGCATAAACTTGGAGTGAAAGACATCTGTCTTTCGGATGAGACGTTGAACAGACGTCTGCTCTCTCAGGTGAATGTAACATATCCCATGGCACTATTTCAAAGAAGAGCAGGGGAGTTATCCCCAGTGTCTTGGCCAATATTTAGCCCTCAACCAACATCAGATTAAACAAAAAATAAGCCGGTCATTATCACATTGCTGTTCATGGGAGCTTGCTTGTGTGCAAATTCGCTGCTGCGTTTCCCACAGTGACTACACTCCAAAAAGTAGCTAATTGGCTTTTTGACAATCTGAGGTCGTGAAAGGTGCTATAGAAATGCTCTGTGCCCCAGCAGGTAGCAACCTTCAGGAGAGGAAGGGAAAAAAATCAAAGTAAATGGGAATTTAAAAAAAATTGATGGGATTCTTACTCCGGAAATGCTTTGGTTCATAGTTCAGCGTGCCTTGGATAGCCAGTGTTTACACAGAGCACATTTACAAGGATTACTGTCGGTCACAGTACGAATTTTATTGCACCTCGTTTTATTGAAACAAATATTTGGACTCATCAGCTGTCTGATCGGCTCTAGTGCTGGGGGTGGGGCACCTCGGGTCTGTTTTCTGATTGTGCTCGAGGGCGAGTTCTAATCATCAGCCTTAGAGTACAGCATGTTCCACCTACCCTCGCCCTCATTTCTAGAAGTGAACAAAGCTGGTAATTTAAGCAATAATGTAGAGAGAGAGCGATATGGCAAGAGACAAGTCGAGGAACGGCCAGGCAAACATAGAGGCAGCGAGAGATGACTGCAGAGAAGGGAGAGAGAACTGGAGGGAGATAAGAAAAAAAAAGTCTTGCATTTATATAGCGCCTTTCAAGACCACCGGACATCACAAAGCAATGAAGTACTTTTGGAGTGTAGTCACTGTTGTAATGTGGGAAACGCGGCAGCCAACTTGTGCACAGCAAGCTCCCACAAACAGCAATGTGATAATGACCAGATAATCTGTTTTTGTTATGTTGATTGAGGGATAAATACTGGCCAGGACACCGGGGATAACTCGCCTGCTGCTCTTCTAAATCGTGCCATGGGATCTTTTACATCCACCTGAGTGGGCAGACGGGGCCTCGGTTTAACGCCACATTTGAAAGGCAGCACCTCCGACAGTGCAGCACTCCCTCAACGCTGCACTGGAGCATCAGCCTAGATTTATGTGCTGAGTCCTTGGAGTAGGACCTCAACCCACTGACAGCTAATGCAGAAAGATATACATACAGGCAGAGGGAGCAACAGACACAAAGAATCAGTGCCGAATTATTCCTATATTCAGTTTTGCTTTGTTTTAATGTAATGAATAACATTTAATTAGTATATTTGTCAGTGCAGAGATATTAAATATATGATTACATAATCAATAATTCTATTGCCCAAAGAGCGTTAATTTCTCAAGGTGCAAAAAATCTAAATGCTATTGGAATACTGGCCTTTATCTCAATAGGGCTGGAATACAAAAAGGTGGAAGTTATCTTAGTTATATGAAGCTTTGTTTGAACCCCATTTAGAGTGCTGTGTTTAATCTGAGCACTTCACCTCAGGAAGGATATATTGGCCTTGGAGGGGGTTCAGTGCACACTCACCAGAATGATACTGGGGCTAAATGGGTTAAATTATGAGGACAGATTCGGTTTACATTCCCTCGAGTATAGAAGATTAAGGGAGATCTAATTCATAGAATCATAGAAATTTACAGCATGGAAGGAGGACATTTCGGCTCATCGTGTCCGTGCCGACCAACGAGGCTATCCAGCCGAATCCCACTTTCCAGCTCTAGGTCCGGCGGGGGGGGAGATGGCGGGTAGAATCCAGAGCAAGGGGCATAACCTTGCAATTAGCGCCAGGCCGTTACGAGGTGAGGTCAGGAAGCATTACTTCAAACAAAGGGTAGTGGAAATCTGGACCTCATTCCCCGCCCCCCCCCCCCCACCCCACCCCCCAAAAATGCTGTTGAAATTAGGTCACTTGAAAATTTCAAAAACTCAGATCGATAAATTATTGTTAGTAAAGAATATTCAGGGATCGGAACCAAGGTGAGTAGATGGAGTTAAGATACAGATCAGCCCTGGTCTAATTGAATGGAGGTACCACATTTTTGGTGCTGAACCCCCTCCAAGGCCAATATATCCTTCCTGAGGTGAAGTGCTCAGATTAAACACTGCACTCTAAATGGGGCCCAAACAGGGCTTCATATAACTAAGATAACTTCCACCCTTTTGTATTGGAGGGGCTGAATGGCCGACTCCCGTTCCTATGTTCCTCTCCAGTGCAGGTTTAAGTTTCATCTCATGGCTTGGCCCTTTTCACAATATGTTCAGGGAAGTCCCCAAGCATGATAGGAAGTGGGATGTGAGTTAATGCTGTCAGCAATCCTAGCATTAACTATGGGCCTTCTAATAGTCATCATCACTTGTGGGGGTGCAAGAATGCATGTGCAAGCTGTGTGCCTGCATGTGGGAATTCGGCTCAATCACAGCACTGGACTCAGCCACTGACCCAGGACTATTCACCCGTGATATCATCAGCATTGGCTTTTAAAGCAAAAAGGTACTTGACAAGGTGAGCAGAAATGGAGAAAAAAATCACAAAAATATCTTTTAAATATAACCAGGTTTCTTTTGTAGCTATTTTGGTTTAAAAAAAATTAAGAGTTCCACTTAAATAGTGATGGCGAACGCGCTATGCTGTTGTGTATTCACAGACCAAGATAAATCCTGGCTTCACTGGCCCATTGCTGTCTTGTTTGTTCGGATGTTAGCAAGACTCAAACTGGGAGGGGGTGGGGCAAGTGTTTTATTCTGGCTGACATTCAGACAGGCGGTTGACTGGGAGCCTATCATAGGTTGGAAGCATATAGCAGTGATTCCTCAACTACATTTGGTTAGACCACACTTGGAGTACTGAGCACAGTTCTGGTTTCCATATTATAAAGAGGATATAGAGGCACTGGAGAAGGTACAAAAAAGATTCACTATAATGATACCAGAACTGAGAGGTTGTACCTATCAGGAAAGATTGGACAGGCTCCGACTCTTTTGTCTAGAAAAGAGAAAATTGAGGGGTGGCCTGATAGAGGTCTTCAAGATTCTGAAAGGATTTGATAGGGTAGATATCGGCAAGATATTTTCACTTGCAGATGGGGCTGGAACTAGGAGTCATAAATATAAGATAGTTACTAATAAATGCAATAGGGAATTCAGGAGCAACTTCTTTACCCAGAGAGTGGTTCGAATGTGGAACTCGCGACCACAGGGAGTGGTTGAGGCGATTAGCAGAGGTGCATTTAAGGGGAAGCTAGATCAGCACATGAGGGAGAAAGGAATCGGAGGTTATGTTGATGGGGTTAGATGAAGTGGGGTGGGAGGAGGTTGTGTGGAGCAGAAACACTGGCATAGACCCATTGGGCCGAATGGCCTGTTTCTGTGCTGTATATACTTTGTAATTGGAATGGCCAGGATCCAGCTGGTCAGAGTGCTGCTTATAACTTCAAGTGAAGGTTTGGAATGGAAAGGTGTATGTGTGTGAGAGAGAGGTAGGGGGAAGGAGAAGGGGAGACTGAACTCTGCTAACTATCCAGAAAAACTTGAGACATGTCAAAGGGCTTTTGATGGGTATGTGTAGGTAGCTATTAGCTGCAGGAAGTAGAGATTCTGTATTGTACTGTAACTAGGTCAGAGGCGTGCAGGTGTCAATCGGTCCCCATTTTAAAGCCAGACACGCTGTTCCTATTTTTATATAATATTTGATTTGATATTGTGTTTAGTTAAATAGCAAAGCTTACAGAAACTTGGTCGGAGCATCGATCCTCTTCTGCAGTACAGGCTGGGGAGCTGGGAGACACAACACTGAGATATTACAAGATCATGAGCGGGAGGTTGAGTCACAGGCTTGTTTACATACGTAGTTTCTGGTGTTTTTGTAATGTAGGAAATGCGGCAGCCAATTTGCGTGCAACCAACTCCCACAAACAGCAATGTGTGTGATAGTGATCAGATAATCTGTTTTAGTGATGTTGGTTGAAGGATAAATATTGGCCAGGACAACTGCAAAAACCCTCCTGCTCATGTTCAAAATAGTGCCATGGGATCTTTTATGTCCACCTGAGAGGGCAGACAGGGTCTCGGTTTAACATCTCATCTCATCCAAAAGATGGCACCTCTGGCAGTGCAGCACTCCCTCAGCACTGCATTGGAGTGTCAGCCTCCATTTTGTGCTCAAGTCTCTGGAGTAGGACTTGAACCCACTTGAAACTTCAGACTCAGCTACCCACTAAGCCACAATTGATACTTAACACTGAAGGAAATATGTTTCTGTAGACAGGAAGTGTGCGCAGACTAAGATCTTTTATATATTATAGCTATGACCAAATGTTTGCTTTGTGGGCAGGTTCATATAATGATACGAGTTCAAGTAGGAAAACTTAGAGACACCCCCTTAACATTAAGTGTTGTCTCAATGTTGCAGTTGAACAACCAGTTAAAAGCAGACTGGAGTTTGTAAATTTGCAAGATGGAGTTTATAAGTCAACAATAATTTGTTCTTGTATGGGCATCGTTGGCAAGGCCAGCATTTATTGCCCATTCCTAATTGTCCTTGAGAAGGTGGTTATAAGCTGCCGCCTTGAACAGCTGCAGTCCATGCATTGTTTTTCGTAGCGGTTTGATACAACTCGGTGGCAGTTATAAGTCACCCACATTGCTGTGGGTCTGGAGTCACATCTAGGCCAGACCAGGTAAGGGTGGCAGATTTCCTTCCCTAAAGGACAATAGTGAACCAGATGGCTTTTTAATGACAATCCAATAGTTTCATGGTCATTCATTCCAGATTTGATCAATAAACTAAATATAACTTGCCCCCGCTGCGGTGGGATTTGAACTCGTGTCTCTGAATCATGAGTCCAGGGCTCTGGATCATTAGTGCAGTAACATAACCACTATGCCACCATACCTCGATCTGCTGTGTATAGCTCTTGATGAACCTGGTAGTTTATTATTCACTTAATGGGAAATGTAATATAACACACGGAGACCAATTGACTCTGGACTAACCGTCATAGTCTGGGAAACAGATGCTCAGGTGGGTCTTCTTGATCTTTTCCTGGAACACGTCCTTCTTGTTGAGGAAGAGGACGATGGAGGTTGCGATGAAGTAGCGATGGTTACAAATGCTGTTGAAGAGATGCAGACTCTCGTGCATGCGGTTCTATAATTAAGCACGGATAATCAATGAATTAGAAAAGAAAGCGTGTGAATTTTGAACGAATGCATCCCCACCCAACAGTTGGAAGTTAGTGGTTATACTAATCGATGCTTATTTTAGATCTGGTCCTTGTCACTGCCACCAAAGTGATCGCCTTGTGTTTCACCCACAGACATTGCCCCACAGCGACCGGAAGAGCTAACCAGATTCCCACAAACGTACCTATTTCCAGAAGCCATTGCCTGTGGTGGGAGAATTCAGAACAAGGGGGCACAATCATAATTGGAGCGAGACTATTTAGGGATGAAATCAGGAAGATAGTTTTCACACAGCGTGAGTTGAGGGCCCAGGAACAGCACGGTCTAGCCCACACTGCGATATGTGTGCGTACTAGGTCCATGCAGCAGAGCTAGTCATCAGTTGTCTTGGTTAATCCTTGCCACTGGACCAAGACCGAGCTCTGTCAAGCCCGTGTGGTGGCTGGTCTGCAATGGCCACCACACGTTCAAATAATCCACGCACAGGCACCTTCTACCCTTCAATGTGTAATTCGGGACCTGGAATATTAGGTCCTTCATTGAAACACCTGTGAACTCATCCCTTTTTAGCGTGGAAGCAAGTCATCCTCGATACAAGGGACTGCCTATGATGATGATGAGTTTTCACACACAGGGTAGTGGAAATCTGGAACTCGTTCCCCGACAGACTATGGATTCTGGCTCAATTGAGATTTTGAAGACTGAAATCGATAAGATTGTTGTTGGGTAAGGGTATAAAAGCATACTGGCGCTTTCAACTGAGAACCACAGATCGATTGCCTGGGCATCCGATACCATCGGTGGCATTTGCAAGAATTGTAGCCTTCAATTTCTGTTGTGAGTTCAGTTCATCTACGCTGTGGAACTCATTTCATTTTGTGTTCGAATTATTTCTGGTTTGAATTTAAGAATCAGTTGGATACTGCAATTGTGGGAGTGGGTGGAGTTGATGGATTTTTCTGGTTGGATGAACCAAGGAGGACCAAATAGCCTCCCTCATCCATAATTATCTTATGAAGGCAACAGGACCTTGGTGAGACCACACCTGGAGTACTGTGCACAGTTTTGTTCTCCTTATCAAAGGAAGGATATACTTGCCTTAAGAGATGGTACAACAAAGGTTCACTAGATTGATCCCTAGGATGGGAGAGTTGTCCTATGAGGAGAGATTGAGTAGATTGGCCTATACTCTCTGGGGTTTAGAAGAATAATGTGATCTCATTGAAACATATAAGATTCTGAGGGGGATTGACAGGATAGATACTGAGATTATTTCTCCTGTCTGGAGAGTCCAGAACTAGGGAGCATAGTCTCGGAATAAGGGGTCAGCCAGTTAAGACTGAGATGAGAAGGAATTTCTTCACTCAGGGTTATGAATCTTTGGAATTTTCCACCCCAGAGGGGTCTGGATGCTGTCATTGAGTATATTCAAGGCTGAGATAGATTTTTTTGGATTCGGGGAAACCAAGAGATATGGGGATCGGGCAGGAAAGTGGAGTTGAGGTCGAAGATCAGCCATGATATTGAATGGCGGAGCAGGCTCGAGGGGCCGTATGGCCTACTCCTGCTTCTAATTCTTATTTTCTTACGTTCTTAACAGACACAAGGGGACAGGTTTTGCTTGCACTACCTATGGTGGTGGATTCTACTACTACTAATGTTACCAGAGATTAAGCGGACATTCACACTAAGATCATATCTTAGCACAGTGCCAAATGTGTTACAGTTGGTGAGTTCATGATATCAACTTGGTGAATCGTTATTGGCTATCGAGGGGAATCCCTGCGTATATGGTGAACATGCCTAGAAAGATCATTGTAAGTCACTGTGGAGTTCTAGCTCCAATGCGCTTGCAGTGGTACCCGGGTCAGATGTTGAGGAGGTGGCTCTCCCTCAGTTGCTCACAAGATGCAAGGGCCACGTGCAGGGTGCATGTCCACTTACCACTTCATCGTCCTCCACCAGCACCATGTCGTACGCGCTGAGCGCAGCAATGAAGATGATGCATGTGACTCCTTCGAAGCAGTGGATCCATTTCTTGCGCTCTGAGCGCTGACCGCCCACGTCAAACATCCTGCGGAGGGGAGAGGAAGGAAATGAAGACTGACTGAACGTAGGTGACTGAAGTGGGGGGAGTTCCATTCCATCTAACTTAACACCCCATCCCTTGAAGGGCACGAAACAATGAAGTTCGGCTTGGAATGCAACTGTAATTTATAATGTCATTCTACGTAACTGTTTCTCCATTTATTAGGGCACAAAGAGGATAATAAACTTTTAACAGGGCAAACATACAGGTAACACATGTCGCTGAAACTTTGTTAAATGTTACATAATAGTATGTAGTATGTAGTATTCAGAAACAGGCCATTGAGTCCAACTCGTCCTTGCTTCATACAAGCCTCCTCGCACCATCTCACCCTATCAACATATTCTTCTATTTCTGTCTCCCTCATGTGCTTATCTTTCCCCTTAAAGGCATCTATACTGTTCACATCAACCACTCCTTGTGGTAGCAAATTCCACATTCTCACCACTCTCTGGGTAAAGAAGTTTCTCCTGAATTCCCTGTTTGGATTTATTAGTGACGATCTTATATTTATGACCTCTAGTTTCAACGGGGAATTGAACATGATAGAGATATGTGGTTGCAGATTCCACATTCTAACCACTCAGTACAGAAGTTTAGACTCTTATTGTTGTTGTCACAGTCTTCCTCAGTATTAACTACACCCCCTGTTTGGTGGCGTTCTTTTACATAAGAACATAAGAAATAGGAGCAGGAGTAGGCCATACGGTCCCTCGAGCCTGCTCCGTCATTTAATACGATCATGGCTGATCCGATCATGGACTCAGGTCCACTTCCCTGCCCGCTCCCCATAACCTGTTATTCTTCTGTGAGCTGACTCCCCATGACTACTGAATACTCTGTAGCACTTTAACCCAGTAGCATTTGCTCTTTACATTCAAAATATCTAATCAGTGATTCAATGCCATGTGGGACCTACCAATTTCTACATTTACTGAGTGCGCTGTGTTAGCTGCCCGGGTTCCACGATTCTGCATTAAAAGATCTCGAGGGCGGTGAAGATGTCCGTTCTTGAGCATCTCTGACCATTAACCAAGCACTTTCCGACAAAGGGATCTAAGATCGTGGCCCTGGCTTGGTTGCTTTGTTCGATAGGCTGAGCCGTTATTGAGACGGCAGCTGCTGGTGGATATAAGTTGCTGCGTGGGATAGATGCGCAGACTCTGAAATGATGAGCCCCTTGATCCCCATTCCCAGTACCTGAAGTTGAGATCTTTCAATCCGAACTGAGTCTCGATGATACCGGTGGTTTTCACTCTTGAACGCAGGACATCCTGCTCAGTGGGGAGGTAGCCTGGCTTCACGATTCGATCCAGGTCGTTGAGATAGCTGAAGCCGTCAATTGAAAAGCAATGGAGCGAGAGTCAGCAACCAGCGAACAGATCAATTATCACCGATTATTCAGGGAAGACAGAGCGAGGGATTCTATTGATCTAAATCCTCTTTAATTGAGCTGGTCTGGAGCTCATCATTATTTGGTTCTATTCCTAAATCCCTCGTTCTCGCTACCCAACTCTCAGCTTGGCTCAGTGCTAGCACTTGTACCCCTGAGTCAGAAGGTTGTGAGTGCAAGATCCAGCACACAACCTAGACTAACACTTCACCTCAGTACTCAAGATGTGCTGTCCTTTGGATGAGATGCTCAACCAATGACTGCCTCTTTGTTCAGTTGAAGATTAAATAGCCTTTGGCATTATTTGAGGGATCTCCTCGGTGTTCTGGCTAACATTCCTCTCAACTAACACCTTCAAAACAGATGAATTGGTCACTTACCCCATTTACTGTTTATGGCACCTTGCTGAGACTTGCCATGCTTACTACCAGCATTGAAGCACTGACCACACTCGAGCAGCTTCACTGGGCAGGCCAACATCCCCAGCATTGAGTGTGGTCAGTGCTTCAATCAGCTCCGCTGGGCAGGCCACATAGTTCGCATGCCAGGCATGAGACTCCCAAAGCAAACGCTCTATTTGCAGTTCCTTCACGGCAAACAAGCCAAAGGTGGGCAGAGGAAACGTTACAAGGACACCCTCAAAGTCTCCCTGAAAAAGTGCAACATCCCCACCGACACCTGGCCAAAGACCGCCCTAAGTGGAGGAAGTGCATCCGGGAGGGCGCTGAGCTCCTCAAGTATCGTTGACAAGAGCGTGCAGAAATCAAGCGCAGGCAGCGGTAGGAACGTGTGGCAAACCAGTCCCACCCTCCCTTCCCCTCAACCACTGTCTGTCCTACCTATGACAGAGACTGTGTTTCTCGTATTGGACTGCACAGCCACCTAAGAACTCATGCTTAAGAGTGGAAGCAAGTCTTCCTCGATTCCGAGAGACTGCCGATGATGATGATGATGATGATAACGACAAGGACACCCTCAAAGCCTCTCTGATAAAGTGCAACATCCCCGCTGACACCTGGGACCCTGGCCAAAGACCGCCTTAAGTGGAGGAAGTGCATCCAGGAAGGTGCTGAGCACCTCGAGTCTCATCGCCAACAGCATGCAGAAATCAAGAGCAGGCAGCGGAAAGAGCGTGCGGCAAACCGTTCCCTCAACAACTATCTGTCCCACCTGTGACAGGGATTGCGGCTCTCGTATTGGACTGTTCAGCCACCTAAGGACTCATTTTAAGAGCGGAAGCAAGTCTTCCTCGATTCCGAGGAGCTGCCTATGATGATGACTACAAAGTAATGGTGACTGCAATTAAAGAGCAGTTCATTGGCTGTGAAGCACAGTGGACCATCTTGAGGACATGAAAGGTGCTGTGAAAATACTAATGCTTTCTTTACCTCTGATCCCATCTGCAAATCCAGCCTTTATTCATTGACCCAAACTCTTCCAGCACCTGCTCAAATGCCCAACTCTTTCTTTCCCTCCCCGCCACAGTGAAGTACCTTGAAACATTCCAATTTAATTGCTTTAAATTGGCAATTAATCTAACAAAATGTGTGCTTTGTTGCTCCTGTAGTATCAATTTATTGCTGGAGGATGGTGCAGTTGTGCTTTAAAGAACACAGTAATCGTTTTGCAAAGTGCAACTGCGCCACCTATTGGCAGATTTAAAAAAAAAAATTAGGCCAAATACTACTGGGGCTGAAATTGCGGTCGGAGGATTCCTCGTGGGCAATTGTCTCCGACCTGAAACATTTCTACGAAAGTATCTGGTGGTCCGGGAGGAGTGTGGGATTCCATTGGTGAGGCCTTCTCTTCCCGCGCTGCGAAGCGCGCTCCCGTCCTCCAGGTTCCCACGCAGAAGGTGCAGTCACGTGTGAGTGCTCAGCCAATCAGGTACAGTATTCCACAGCTTTCTCATTCATAGCGATGGGAACTCCGTCTCTACGAGTTCTCATTGCTATCTATTAATGAAAAGAAAAACCCAAACACACTAAACACACACAAAACAAAAAACACAATTCACATAATTAAAATTAATTGCAATTAAAGTTAATAAATACCTTGGAGAAAAAAATAGAGTTTTTTTAAAGTTTTTAAAATTATGGTTAAAAAATAAATGTAATGGGCAGCATTTTTTAAACATATGTATTTTTAATTTAATTTAATATTTTTATATGTTTTTAAACTCTTTCACCTGTAAAAGTAGGCTATACACCTGCTTTTATCAGGCGCAACAATTTTGAGGTACATACTGCAATCTTGCCCTTGCAAATGTCCTCGCTCCCGATATGTGTTGGATCTGTCAAGCTGGAACTTGACAGATCAGAAAAGCCGGTTTTCAGCGCATACGCATTGTGTGCTGAAAACCTTCCTGGGGCCGTAGACACTCCATACGGACCTGGGGAGGCCAGGATTTCCAGCCCAATATGTAGCACCTCAAAGCATTCACACAACAAACAACTTCTGGAGAACAGCTGGTGTTCTGTAGGCAAGCACAGCAGCCATTTTTCCCGCAGCAACTAATGACCAGTTCATCCGTGTTTCGGTAGTTTTGAGTTGAGGGTCTGTTCTTGCTCCTTAAATAGAAGGACTTGCATTTATATAGCATCTTTAATGACCGCCGGCCATCCCAAAGGGTTTTACAAATTAAGTTCTTTTTTGAAGTGTAGTCACTGTTGTAATGTAGGAAACACGGCAGCCAATTTGCACACGGCAAACTCCCACAAACAGCAATGTGATAATGACCCAGATTCTGTGGCTCAGTGGGTAGCACTCTTGCCTCTCAGTCAGAAGGTTGTGGGTTCAAGTCCCACTCCAGGGACTTGAGCACAAAAAAAATCTAGGCTAACAGTTCAGTGCAGTGCTGAGGGAGTGCTGCACTGTCGGAGGTGCTGCCTTTCGGATGAGACGTTAAACCGAGGCCCCTTCTGTGCTCTCAAAAGACGTAAAAGATCTCATGGCACTATTTCAAAGAAGCGCAGGGAAGTTATCCTTCCTTCAATCAACATAACAAAAACAGATTATCTGATCATTATCACATTGCTGTTTGTGGGAACTTGCTGTGCACAAATTGGCTTCTGCATTGCCCACATTACAACAGTGACTACACTCCAAAAGTACTTCATTGGCCTTAAAGTGCTTTGAGACATCCAGTGGTTGTCAAAGGTGCTATCTAAATCCAAGTCTTTTTTTCAGATAATCTGATTGTGGATTGAGGGATAAATATTGGCCAGGACATCGGGGATAATTCCCCTGCTGTGAAGTGTTAGCCTAGATTATGTGCTCGGTCCAGCATTCACGACCTTTTGACACCAGGGGGCCATGAGTGCTACCACTGAGCCAAGCTGACACTTGGGTAACACGACCGAGGGATTTAGGAATGCAACCAAAAAATGATGAGCTCCAGACCAGCTCCATTTAAGAGGTAGAATTAATATTTCTTCAAAAAAGTGCCATGGGATCTATTACATTCACCTGAGTCACATCCGAAAGACGGCACCTCAGACAGTGCAGCACTGCACTGGGAGCATCAGCCTAGATTTTTGTGGCGTGGGACTCGAACCCACAACCTTCCGACACAGAGGTGAGGGTGCTACCCGCTGAGCCACAGCTGACACTAAATGCCAAAGCTATCTTGTTCTATCCGTGCCCAAGCTCACTGCTCAGGTTGGCTGCAGGGCGATAAGATGAAGAAGGAGCCACTTACTAGCCCGCAGAGTCGTTCAGCTGGTACTCCGAGGCGCGATCAAAGCAGGCCTGGATGCCCGAGTCCTTCCAGAGACGGCTGATAATTTCATACAGTTCCTTCGGCATGTTGCCCTCCTCAAGTGTATCAGCGAGATGCATCAGTTTGCGGGAATCATCCTGCAGGAAGCGAGAGTTACAAGAATTTTCTGAGAGTTTACCCCGCTGGCTTTGTTTGAAACCACAAGAGAACAACAAGGTAGGAGCATGCAACACTGTCCACTGGCACTGAGCAGCTGCGCTTGAATCTGTTGCAGGAAGCAGCTCAGGGCCAGCAGCGAGTTCCCTATCTTGGCCCTGCTGTCGTGGGCAAGAGCTAAATTGGGGAGTATTTTGTGACAGGGAGGAAGACTTCACCCACCCAAAGTACTCCTGCCTGGGCACTGTGAATCATAGAATCATAGAACGATACAGCACAGAAGAAGGCCATTCGGCCCAACGTGTCTGTGCCGGCTCTTCGAAAGAGCATTCTTGAATGTACCGTAGTTCAACCTTCACATAGAAGTGAATAGGTCATGTAAATGGAGAAAAGGAATTACTGGGACAGTTTGATACGATACCATCCATGGGGGGATGACAGTTGTGGAAGGCCCCCCTCCCCCTAACTGTGTATATGCACACGTTACTTTGAATTTCACTTATTTTGAAAAGATGATATAAAGAAGTGTAACTTGGCCGAGTTTGCTGACTATACAAATATGGGAAGAAAAGCAATGTATGAGGAGGACACAAAAAATCTGCAAAAGGGCATAGACGGGCTAAGTGAGCGGGCAAAAATTTGGCAGATGAAGTATAATGTTGGAAAGTGTGAGGTCATGCACTTTGGCAGGAAAATCAAAGAGCAAGTTATTATTTAAATGAAGAAAGATTGCAAAGTGCTGCAGTACAGTGGGACCTGGGGGTACTTGTGCATGATACACTAAAGGTTAGTATGCAGGTACAGCAAGTGATCAGGAAGGCCAATGGAATCTTGGTCTTTATTGCAAAGGGGATGGAGTATAAAAGGAGGGAGGTCTTGCTACAGCTATACAGGGTATTGGTGAGGCCACACCTGGAATACTGTGTGCAGTTTTGGTTTCCATATTTACAAAAGAATATACTTACTTTGGAGGCAGTTCAGAGAAGGTTTACTTGGTTGATTCCAGAGATGAGGGGGTTGACTTATGAGGAAAGGTTGAGTAGGTTAGGCCTCTACTCATTGGAATTCAGAAGAATGAGAGGTGATCTTATCGAAACATAAGATTATGAGGGGGCTTGACAAGGTGGATGCAGAGAGGATGTTTCCACTGATGGGGGAGACTGGAACTAGAGGGCATAATCTTAGAATAAGGGGCTGCCCATTTAAAACTGAGATGAGAAATTTCTTCTCTGAGGGTTGTAAATCTGTGGAATTTGCTGTCTCAGAGAGCTGTGGAAGCTGGGACATTGAATAAATGTAAGACAGAAATAGACAGTTTCTTAAATGATAAGGGGTTATGGGGAGCGGGCAGGGAAGTGGAGCTGAGTCCATGATCAGATCAGCCATGATCTTATTGAATAGCGGAGCAGGCTTGAGGGGCTGTATGGCCTACTCCTGCTCCTATTTCTTATGTTCTTATGTTCTTGTGTTCTTGTGTCAATTTAAACAAAAAATTCCAAGTCTGGTTGAAGAGAGGTAAGGGTAGGAACCGGGATTGAACATTTAAAAAAGCAAACGCGAGCAGGTATCTAGACCACCGTCTCTGCTAAGCGAAGAATGTGGTGTCAGTGACCTCCACAATAGTTTTGCTCTTCTTCTCTATCAAGCCCAAGATGTCTCTCCTTTGGAGCCTGTTTGATGAGAATTGGAGAAACTGTGATCTGGTTACACTACATTCATGGTTGTGGAAATAAAGGTTGTTGAGCGCAGTGTCCAATGGCTGAGCTGTAGGTTTAACTGCTGACCTTTGATCCTCTTTTGGCCCTTTGACTACTCTGTGCACTTGCTGAGCACTTGTTGGCAATTTCTGTTTGCATTTTCTGCAGCTACACAATGCTGAGGACCCACGACAATCCTATGAGCAGTGTGGAGTCTGTCACTGGATTCATGCAAAGTGACGCCCAAAATTAGCAGAATCATAGAAATTTACAGCTCAGAAGGAGGCTATTTGGCCCATCGTGTCCGTACCGGCCGATAAAGAGCTATCCAGCCTTATCCTACTTTCCAGCCCTTGGTCTGTAGCCCTGTAGGTTACGGCACTTCAAGTGCATATCCAAGTATTTTTTAAATGTAGTGAGGGTTTCTGCCGATACCACCCTTTCAGGTATTGAGTTCCAGAACCCCACCACCCTCTGGGTGAAAAAAAGTTCCCCTCAAAGCCCCTCTAAACCTCCTACCAATTACTTTAAATCTATGCCCCCTGGTTGTTGACCCCCCTGCTAAGGGAAATAGGTCCTTCCTATCCACACAATATATTGGCCTCATAATTTTATACACCTCAATCAGGGTTCCCCTCAGCCTCCTCTGCTCCAAAGAAAACAACTCCAGCCTTTCCATAGGTAAAAGTCTCCAGTCCTGGCAACATCCTCGTTAATCTCCTCTGCACCCTCTCTGGTGCAATCACATCTTTCTTGTCATGTGATGACCAGAACTGCACGCAGTACACTAGCTGTGGCCTAACTAGTGTTTCATACAATTCAAACTCTTGCATTCTATGCCTTGGCTAATAAAGTCATTTATCCCAAGAAATACCATTACACTGGCCCTCAGTGTGTGATTACACTGACAATTGGACAGTGTAGTATTGAGGTGCGAACTGTCGACTGTGGGTTCATAGAGTAAATTGTCCTGCCTGTGGGATTGTGACATTACTGATACCAGATGTGATTGTAGTGTTCGTTGTCCCACATGTTATTAGTGTTCACCGTACCACATGTTATTAGTGTTCATCGCCCCACATGTGGTATTCTCGTGTTAATTGTATCCTGTTTGATTGTGGTGTTAATCGTACACGTGGGATTCTGGTGTAGTCTCTGTACTAGTTGCACTGACCTGTCTGCCACTGTCTCCATACCCGATGTTCAGTGTGGTCATTGCCTTAACAATTGCCATCATGGACTGCAAGGTATTGCTGTAGATGATGGAGATGAACTCGAGACATTCCTCCCGTGAGTAGCCATCTTGGTGAATAATTCTATCAAGCAACAGAGGACATGAGGGTTTTAAAATTCTCTCCTCTTTTGCACGCACCCCTTGTTCTGTGAGGAGTTAGTTCCATGTTCAGTATGTGTTACTGTGACTCAGTGAGGAGTTAGTCCATGTTCAGACGCGACTGGTTCAGCTGAAGGCAGCACTCCTTCAAATTATCAGGAATGAGATGAGCACAAAGGGTGGCAGTTATCTGTATCAGGGTTTATTGGCATTAAAGGACTCTTGTGTATGAACCAAATCCTATGTTTATGCAAAGATGCACGACTTATCTCGCTGGGAGGTTCTAGAGTAGGGGGCTATGTATTAGTAACACTGAGTTTACTGGAGGAGACCTGGTTCCTTGGCCATTTTACTGGTGGGGATGACTGTTAGGATGGAATCTGTGTTCTTGTGTTGGAGTATTGCAATAGTCTTTCATGCTATTGACCCCATCTTAAGTGGCAGTAGTGTGATCAATGAAATTATGAGCTGCCTGCTTATTTTGTAATATAGCACATTGGCCGAATGGTCTCCTTTTGTGCTGTATCATTCTATGTAACTAGGGGCAGGTGATTCTTGTGTATCGACATGCATCTGAGAGCAGGAGAGAAAGAGTTAATTTAAGGGAGGGAACTCCTGGAAGAAATATATAATCATTTCAAGAAAGGTGGAGTGGCCTGTGTGTATATATATATTTGTATGTATATATATATATATTATTCATTTATGAGATGTAGATGCCGCTGGCAAGGCCAGCATTTATTGCCCATCCATAATTACCACTTGAGAAGGTGGTGGTGAGCCGCATTCTTGAACCGCTGCAGTCCGTAGTGAAGGTATTTGGACAGTGCTGTTAGGGAGGGTGCTCAAGAATTTTGAGCCAGTAGCGATGAAGGAACGGTTGATGTGTGACTTGGAGGGGAACTTGGAGGTGATGGTGTTCCCATACGCCTGCTGCCCTTGTCTTTCTTGGTAGTGCAGGTCATGGGTTTGCGAGGTGCTGTCAAAGAAGCCTTGGCGAATTACTGCAGTGCATCGGTGCCAGTGATGAAGGGAGTGAATGTTTAAGGTGGTGGCTGGAGTGACAATCAAGCGGGCTGCTTTGTCCTGGATGGTATTGAGCTTCTTGAGTGTTGTTGGAGCTGCACTCATCTAGGCATGTGGAGAGTATTCCATCACACTCCTGATTTGTGCCTTGTAGATAGTGGAAAGGCTTTGGGGAGTCAGGAGATAAGACATTCACCCCAGAATACCTGACCTCCTCTTGTACACTCAGTATTTATGTGGCTGGTCCAGTTAAGTTTTTGGTCAATGGTGACCCCCAGGATGTTGATGGTAGGGGATTTGGCGATGGTAATGCTGTTGAATGTCAAGGGGCGGTGGTTAGACTCTCTCTTGGAGATTGTGTTGCACGAATGTAACTTGCTATTTATCAGCCCAAGCTTGAATGTTGTCCAGGTCTTGCTGCATGTGGGAATGGACTGCTCTATTATCTGAGGAGTTGTGAATGAAACTGAACACTGTGGAATCATCAGCAAACATCCCCATTTCTGACCCTATAATGGAGGGAACTTAATTGATGAAGCAGCTGAAGATGGTTGGGCTTAGGACACTGCCTCGAGGAACTCCCATAGTGATTCCCTGGGGTTTAGATGATTCACCTCCAACAACCACAACCATCTTCCTTTGTGCTAGGTATGACTTCAGCCAGTGACAATGTTTCCCCCGATTCCAATTGACTTCAATTTTACTAGGGCTCTTTGATGCCACTATCAGTCAAATCCTACCTTGCTGTTAAGGCCAGTCACTCTACCTGACCTCTAGAATTTAACTCGTTTGGACCAAGGCTGCAATGAGGTCTGGAGCCGAGTGGTTCTGGCAGAACACAAACTGAGCATCGGTGAGTAGGTTATTGGTGAATAAGTGCCACTTGATAGCACTATCGACGACACCTTCCATCAGTTTGCTGATGATTGAGAATAGACTGATGGGGCAATAATTGGCCGGATTGGATTTGTCCTGCTTTTTGTGGACAGGAGGACATACCTGAACAATTTTCCATATTGCCGTTAGATGCCAGTGATGTAGCTGAACTGGTACAGCTTGCCTAGAGGTGCGGCTGGTTCTGGAGCACAAGGCTTCAGCACAACAGCCGGGATGTTGTCCGGGCCCATAGCCTTTGCTGCATCCAGTGCACCCTCAGCAATTTCTTGAAATCACGTGGAGTGAATCTAATTGGCCGAAGTCTGGCTTCTGCGATGGTGGGGACCTCAGGAGGAGGCCGATATGCATCATCCACTCAGCACTTCTGGGTGAAGATGGTTGCGAACACTTCAGTCTTAGACATTATTCATAAAATGGGGACCTTTAATACCAATAAACCTTGATACAGAAATATTGGTAAGCTGCCATCTTTTGAATTTTGAGATATTGGGCTCAATTTTCCCCAGTGATTTGCGCCATTTTTTTGGCGCGCGCCGCTTTTGGCTTACATTTAAAAATCCAAGTTTCACCAAAGATTGTGCGCCAGCGTAACTCAGTTAGTTACGACTTTTTTAGGTTAGTTTTTTTTTGCATAACCTGATGTCTGCGCTAGTTTGGCCAACTTATAATTCTCCTAGGACGGCGTATGTGACCACTCTCAAAAAACCTTCTGGGCGCACATCAAAAAATTGGCATCGAAAGATGCCATTGTTTATAGTCGAAGTTTTGGAGGGAGTCAAGAACACACAAATATGCATCATCAAGCTTAAATGTTTCCAACTGAAAACGGAGAAAATGGAAGTTACATGCAATTCTTTAAGTTAGGATTTTTTTTTTTAAAGTGCCACGTCACCCCTGAAAGTCTCCAAACCAGACTCGAGGGTCAGAGCGTTGGCCGGCAGAATTAATCCCTCACCCGGACATGGGCTCGGGGCTTGGCTTGAAAAGAAGCCTGGGGGGGAGGATGGAAGCTGAACTGAAGGGATGAGAACCCTTACACTATGCCACTATGCATCAAATGAAGCCCGGGGGTCGGGGGGGGGGGGGAAACGGCGGCTGTGTCCCGATCTAAGCAAGTTTATTGCACATGCTCAGACCTGGGTGTGGTCCAAACTAGGGCGTCAACCTTGGAGAGAGACAACAAAGAAGCTTGTCCTGCCTGCCATTTTGAGCTTCTTGCAAAGGTACAATTTAATCATGGGGGCAATACTGACAATGTCATACCTTGTGCAAGCCTTCTACATGATGGTGCTGTGGAAGAGACAATTGACTCGACATCATCGCATGAGGAATCTCAGAGCATGTGGGATGATGGACAGGAGGCCTTAATCATGAGGGGTATATCGAGACAGGCATTCATACCTGCACCCAAGTGATGCAGACTGTGTCAGAGGCTGCGTTTACACAAAGAAGTTGTAACTCAGATCTGAGAGTTAGTAAAAGCAGACCTGCAACCTAGAAGCGTCAAGAGGACCACTTTGTCAGTTGAAGTGATGGTTACAGCTGCACTTTCATTCTATGCATCTGGATCATTCTAGGCCACAACTGGGGATGTGTGTGCCAATTCTCAACATGCAACACATGTCTGCATTCGGCAGGTCACTGCTGCACTATATGCTCGGAGGAATGATTAAATAAAATTCCCCATGAATGCCCAGGCAATGCATGACAGGACTGTGGGCTTCTCCAGGATTGCTGGCTTCCCAAAGGTACAGGGCTGCATTGATTGTACCCACATCGCCTTGCAAACAACTTTGGAGAACAGAAAAGGCTTCCACTCGTTAATGTGCAACTCGTGTGACGACATGCATCACATCATGTCAGTTGATTCAAGACACCCTGGGAGCACCCATGATGTGTTCATCCTATGTGAGAGCGCTATATTTGCCATGTTTCAGCAGCAGCCAGAAGGGCAGAGCTGGCTACTGGGAGACAAAGGGTACGGCCTCGCCACCTGACTCATGACGCCCCTACGCGTAACCCAGACGGAAGCTGACCGTGAATACAACATGTCACACATTGTGACGCGCAGCTACATAGAGAGGACTATTGGCATATTGAAACAGCGTTTCCGATGCCTGGACCATTCCGGAGGCTACTTGCAAAACTCCCCTGAGATTGTCGGTCAGTTCACTGTTGTGTGCTGCATGCTGCATAACTTAGCCATCATGAGGCAGCAGCAGCTGGTAGTAGAAGACCCACCTGAGGTGAGAGTGGCTGATGATGAGGAGGAAGATGCAGATGACGAGGAGGACGAGGAAGCCATGCAACTACCTGAATCCGGAATATGACGGCGGAGGAGGGCGGGCAGTTGTGCCCCTTTAACGATCACTCGAGCCTTGCACCGGCTGCTCATCCGTGAACACTTTGTTGCCTGAAGGCTCAGTGGCAACTATTCCACATGGACCATGTTTACTGTTTGGACCTGTTCCGTAATGTTGTGTTGTGTTAATGGAACAAATGATGGAAATGATTCTTCTTTACTTCAAAAAGTTGTGTTAATAATGGAACAAATACTGGAAATGATTCAGTTATCATTTAAAATATATTTTATTCAAAAGTTTAACAAACATTTGTTTGTACTTAACTTTAATAAAAATATTCTTGTATCAAACTTTAAAGTTTTCAATTAAGATTACTTACAAACTCTAAGATCACTTACAAACTTTTAAATTTGTAAATTTACATAACTTACAAAAATCTTTTAATTTGAGAACAGTTACAAGAGTAATAACAATAATAACAGCAGCAAAGAAAGGCTGCACCCATCTCTCCTCCACCTTATTCTAAGACCGCCCGCTGCGTTTGGTCTTGTTGACTCCACCCCTGCCCGCAGGCGGTGGCACAGTGTTTCTCGGGTTGGTACCAAGTTTATTCTTTCGAACATCTCGGGTAATGCGCACTTCTTGATGGCAGGCGGGGGAGGGGTAGCCGGTAATGTGGCGGGCTGGTCTGGGGATTGGAGCGGGAGTGGCAGTTGATTCTGTCAATGGGCGCGGGGTCTGGGCGTGTTCCCTTATTGCAGCAGCTAACTCCGACATTCCCTCCCTCGTGCCCTGACAGTGTCTCAGCTACCTGTGACATGCCCTTCTTCATGTTGAGCAATAGTGTGTCAACTACTTGCAACATTCCCTCCCTCATGTTCACCTGACAGTGTTCCCATTTCTCGTGAGAGTGTTGTTACTTCTCCCGACAGTCCCAATACCTCATCACCCACCCCACGAGTGATCACATAAGGTCAATGCTCTCCGCATTCAATGCCATCATCTGAAACACATCTGTTGGATCCTGCACCTCAGGAGAGCGCTGTCGAGCTCTCCTTCCCCTCCTCACCATGAGTGTGGCTTGCTGCATCCCACTGGGACCTGCAGCCTCGGACAGTGGGCTCTGGGTGTGTCTTGCTGCATCCCACTAGGACCCACAGTCTCAGACGGTGGGGCCCTGGGTGTGCCTTGCTGCATCCCACTAGAATCCCCAGCCTCGGACTGTGAGAAACCATGAAATCTCCCGGCAACACTCGTACGACTCAGGAAAGGGGCTATCACCTCAATGGGCGGCACCTGCACCTCCTCCAAAGTGAGTATAACAGTTGGGGGGCTTCATCCATCACCTCACCCTCACCCCCATGCTCTTGGTCTGGAACGTGGGATTGGAAGATGTTTTCCTCTACAGGCTCGTCTGTGTCTGAATCATCTTTTGCATTGTTAAGGTTGGTCTCAAGTTCTGCAAAATATAACAGAATAGACAAATGGTTAGCAGCAGAGGAAGGGGCAGGGTGGGTGACATGAGTAGGCTCACACAGCGCAGGCAGCAGGCTGATTTGAAGGACCACGATGAATGATAGCACATTGCATCAACCAAAGCGTAGCTGACGGAGCCATCCCCATGAACTGAAGCATAGCTAGCCCGCGCAGTGTTTAACATTTAGCAAAGCCAGACTGTGGAATTTGCAGGACTTACCCTCTCCCTCGAGTGTGGGCCCAGCTTGTGTAGTGGTGGTTGCTTTTCTCCAGGCAGGACCCATCAAAGCAACAACCCTGTCTTCCAAGGGTGTCAGTGGGTGAAGATTTGCCGGGCCTCCTCCTGTTCGAGTTTTTTCCTGTTTGTTGTGTGCCACCTTCCTCTGCAAAGATGAAAATATAACTTTTTAGAGAGGGTGTCTTTCTGCTGGGTGGGACATATACAGCTGGTCACATTTCCAATTGTAATTCCAATGAATAAATGAAAATATTACTTACACTAACTACTTGATCAAGGTCCTGCCACTTTTTGCACTAGCCTCCAGACCTCGGGGTGGTCACCATTACACAGTACTCTTCTGCAAGTTGGTTCCAGCGTTTCTTCATTTCTTTTGGTGAAACTTTTATGTGACCTCTGCTGGTGTCCAGCTCCTGCCATCTGGCCTCAATTACAGTAACCAGTGCCTCCACTTCATCCTGTAAGACATTCTTGGTCCTTGAGCCACGTTGCATCTTGTATTGCAGCTCCCATTTTCCAATGAGAATTAAAGTTCTCATACACAATTGGCTCTTTAAAAATGGCCGATTGCAGACAGGGCGCTGTACTGGGCATGCTTTCCCAGAGCAATCACGTCAAAAATATCTTTTTTTGCTCATGTACAGAAGGGGCAGCATTGTTTTTTCGGTGCAGACATTAGGCTCCACACCCCGAGGCTACAGGGCAGGCTGCACGGCGCCAATTTCAAAAAATAGAACTGGGATCTTGCTACTTATTTTTTTGGAGTCGTTGGGGCCAAAAAAAACTGGCGTAACTCTGACAATGCACCAAAATACGGCATTGGGGAAAATTGAGCCCATTATTCGTGATATAAAACCTTGATTGGATCATTTTTGTTCAATTCATCTGCCTAAATCAATTATTCTCTTTCTGAAATGTAATTTCTCTTAATTTTGTTCAGAACATTGTACCTCTGAAACATAAAAAGAACTGATTATTTTATCTATGTCATGGCTGGTTTACTGAGAGTGGGCCAATTATCTTTGCTTTGTTTTTTCATGAGATTAACTCAATGAACTGACTTCAGTGGCAAATTTAAATTGTTGATTCCTGGGATGGGGGGATTGTCTTATGAGGAGAGATTGAGCAGACTAGGCCTATATTCTCTAGCATTTAGAAGAATGAGAAGTGATCTCATTGAAACACACAAAATTCTTACAGGGCTTGACATGGTAGATGCAGGGAGGATTTTTCCCCTTGACTGGGGGAGTCTAGAACCAGGGGTTACAGTCTCATAATAAAGGGTCGGCTAGGATTGAGCTGAGGAGAAATTTCTTCACTCAGGGTGGTGAATCTTTGAAATTCTCTACCCCTGAGGGCTCTGGAGGCTCAGTCTTCAAGACAGAGATCGATAGATTTTTGGATATTAAGGAAATCAATGGTGCAGGAAAGTGGAGTTGAGATAGAAGATGAGCCATGATTTTATTGAATGGCGGAGCAGGCTTGAGGGCCCAAATGGCCTAATTCTTATGTTTCTAATCACACTCCGCTGATTCTTGTGCCTAACTGAGATAGAGATAGAGAGAGAGAGAGAGAGAGAGAGAGTGACCATAGTGGAAGGAGGATAACAAAGATGCAAAACATTGAAATTCAATACTAAATACTGATTAGAAAACACACAGACACAGTCACAGTCCCGGGCTGCAAGGCCATTGGAGGGAACAGCGTGTGCTGCTGCAGGAGGGCGACGGCTACAAAGCCAGGTCGCTGATTGCAGTGTGGGCAGGCACAGCAGGAGAGGCACTGGAGTGGCAAGAGTTTGTAGAGGGGAGTGACCGGGGCCCAGGAGAGGCGAGGGCCCAGGGGCAGCACGGGCCAGCCCACATTGCGATATGTGTGCGCTCGGTCTGTGCAGTAGAGTTGGTCTCCAGTTAGTCTTGGGTAATCCTTGCCACTGGACCAAGACCTAGCTCTGTCAAGCCCGTGTGGCGGCTGATGTGCAACGGCCACCACACGTTAATAAAATCCGAGCACACGCACCTTCCACCCTTCAATATGTAGTTCGGGATCTGGAGTATTAGGTCCTTCATTGAAACACCTGTGAACTCATCCCTTTTGGGCATGGAAGCAAGTCATCCTCGCTTCGAGGGACTGCCTATGCTGATGATGACTTATTAGAACGGGCCAGATCTGAATTGGAAAGTTAAAGGACCCATTCTCTTCCCCTCTGCCTCCCAGCTGTGTGACACCAGCATTCTAACTGGCAACTGTACACCAGGCACTGCCATGCCAAGAGTGGCCTTCATCCGTTACCAATTTAAACATAAAATTCTTCCAAGGAAAATAAACAACTTACTTCATCTGCTTGACAATGGTGCTTTTGCCAGATTCTCCAGCACCTGAAAGAGAGGAGATGTAATTAGGAAGGCATTAGAATTCAGTCTTGAAGCTTTTTTTCACAATAACAGCACCGTGTGTATAAAATATGAAAAGATGGGATAGTGGAGATGGAAGTCGACTACTTTCAAGTAGTTGAGGTTGTCTAGAATCAGGGACCATAAACACAAGATTAAATGTAAGAGGAATGCAGGAGGAACTTCTTCTCACGCAGAATTGAGAGGCCGTGGACTTCACTTCCAGAGTTAATAGTTGAAGCAGAAATTGTGTCAACATTCAAGATTAGATTGAATAGATGGAGAAAGGAAAAGGGGATGAAGGAATATGGGAAGAGTGTGGGTAAATGTGATTCCGACTATTTAGAAGTTTAGAAGAATGAGAGGTGATCTCATTGAAACATACAAGATTCTGAAGGGCGTTAACAGGGTAGATGCTGAGAGGTTGTTTCCTCTGGCTGGAGTGTCCAGAACTAGGGGGCACAGTCTCAGGATAAGGGGTAGGCCATTTATGACAGAAATGAGAAGGAATTTCTTCACTCAGAGGGTTGTGAATCTTTGGAATTCTCTTCCCCAGAGGGCTGTGGATGTTGAGTCTCTGAATATATTCAAGACTGAGATAGATAGCCTGAGAGCCTAGGGGAATGAAGGGATATGGAGATCAGGCAGGAGAGTGGAGTTGAGGCTGAAGATCCGCCATGATCTTATTGAATGGCGGAGCAGGCTCAGGTATGGCCTACTCCTATTCCTATTTCTTATGTTCTTATGTTATTTGCTTGTACGGAGGACAAAAGTTGGACCGAATTACCTGTTTCCCCTTTGTAACTTTTATGTATTTCTATGTATACATAACTCATATCAGATTCAGAAAGCAGAAATATTCAGTCTCCTGTGTCCAAACATCAGGAGTCCATTAATACACAAGCAAAAATACTATTGATGCTGGAAATCTGAAATAAAAACAAAACAGAAAATGCTGGAAATACTCAGCTCAATAATAAGTTCATCGACCTGAAACGTTAACTCTGTTTTTGTCTTCACAGATGATGCCTGACCCGCTGAGAATTTCCAGCATTTTCTGTTTCTATACCAGGATTGAGAATCTGGGCTTAAATTTCTGAGCTACAGTTCAGACACCCTGAAGCTAATTGGAATAGCCATTGTGGTCCTTTGTGAGATCAGCAAATTCTCAGAGAGCAGGAATCAAACTTCTCTGACCTTGGTTACTCAGTGCTAGTGCACATAAATCCATTATCTTTTGTATAAAATAGAAAACAAAGCCTTAATAGATGTGCTGTTCTGATGTGACAGGATCACATTAGTGTGAATATATCAGGAGTCCATTACTGGATACAGGGTCAACTGGGTTGAAAATGAGCCGAGTATTAATGAGCATTAATCTTGAATGCATGAATTAGTTTGACTCAAATTCCTCTCCACCATATTGAAAAGGATATCAACACTAGCGCACCATGTCTATTATTGATATTACTCAGTCAATATAGAATTGAAAAATAGGCAAGTTATGCTAAGCCTGTATCGAAACTTGGTTAGACCACATTTACAGTATTGTGTACAGTTCTGGTTGCCACAATATAAAAAGGATATAGAGGCACTGGAGATGATACAGAGAAGATTTATAAGGATGATACCAGAAATGCGAGGGTATACATATCCGGAAAGGATGAACAGGCCGGGTCTCTTTTCTCTTGAAAAAAGAAGGCTGAGAGCTGGCCTAATAGATGTCTTTAAAATTATGAACGGTTTTGATAGAGTGGATGCAGAGAAAATGTTTCCACTTGTGGGGAAGAGCATAACTAGAGGCCATAAGATAGTCACCAAGAAATCCAACGGGGAATTCAAAAGAAAATTCCTTACCCAAAGAGTTGTTAGAATGTGGAACTCGCTACCACAGGGAGCGGTTGAAGTGAATAGTATAGATGCATTTAAGAGGCATCCAGACAAGGATATGAGGGAGAAGGGAATAGAGAGTCATGCTGATAGATTTAGATGAGGAAAGATGAGAGGAGGCTCAAGTGGAGCATAAATGCCAGCATGGACTGGGTGGGCCGAATGGCCTGTTTCTGTGTTGTATATCCTGTGTAATCCTATGATTTCAATAGAATGATGACAGGAGAGGTGCAATAAATGGTGCAGTAACTACATTCTGCCCCTAGGTGGCTGCAGTATGCTTTATAGAACTAAAAGTGACAATGACATCTAGTGGCACAGCCTCAACAGTGAACCGGCTTTATGTTGTCACCGGGCTTTGTTGGCGCACCTGTTACTGTGTGTGGCATCCAGTTGGATTAGTGGCTGGACAGCTGGACAATATAGTTCAATCCAGGACTTTAACTTCCGCACAGAGCAGGAACATCATCCCACCACCAACTCCTGGCCACTCTTGTACATCTTCTGGCGACCAGTCATAGGACATTGTTGGCAAAGAGCTGGAGCCCTGCTGCTTGGCTGCCTGCCTGCCCGCTCCACGAGAAAACATGCGCAACAAAGGGAAAAAATTGCGGCAATAGTGCAAATGATAGCACTTATGAAAGAAACCTTGCTGGTAAATACTATTTTCTGCTGTGTTGAGACATCCCACCTTTCACTTCCCTTTGGAAAGACCATCAAACACACCCACCAATATTGTGGCACATTATTCCTCAAAGATTTATTTTGTGTTCCAAACTCCCCCGTGTTCATGTAATATAACAATTTATATATCAAAGCACAAACTGTTACAAAGACAAAATCAAAATACTGCAGCGGCTGGACATCTGAAATAGAAACAGCAAATGCTGGAAATACTCAGCTAGTCAGGAGAAACAGAGTTAACGTTTCAGGTCGATGAGCCTTCATCAGAACTGGAAAAAGTTAGAGATGCAACAGATTTTTATTCGGGGCAGGGGAGGAAAGAACAAAAGGGAAGGTCTGTGATAGGTGGAGAGATTAAATGATAAAAAGGTACAAAGAAAAAGGAGATGGTAATGGGACAAGTAGAGAAACAAAAGATGAGTCAGGAAGAGGTGTAAATGGGAATGGCAGAATGCCATGTAAAAAATGGGAGGCGGAGGTTATGGTCTGAAATTGTTGAACTCGATGTTGAGTTCAGAAGGCTGTAAAGTGCCTAATCGAAAGATGAGGTGTTGTTCCTCAAGCTTACATTGAGGCCGAGGATGGAGAGGTCAGAGAGGGAGTGGAGAATTAAAGTGACAGGTGACCGGAAGCTCAGGGTCTCGCTTACAGACTGAATAGACGTGTTCGGCAAAGCAGTCACCCAATCTGCATTTAGTCTCCCCTGTCTTTACCATCAACTATTACAAAGAATTTGGAATCTTTAAAAAAAAAAATGATATTTGATTTTCTCTGGACCAGCCTTTCATTGTCTCCCTGTGTCACATGTTATAATAAATAAACAATATTAAAATTTATCTGGTGTCTTATTATGTTGAGAAGCCTTAAGTGCTTTACACAATGGAGCTCCACATTTTGGAGCTCCATGACTAATTTTATGTAGGCGTTCTCCAGCTCAGTGGGTGGGCAGCCCACTGATACTTGATGACCATGTCGCTAGGACACTCCGCCATCTCACTGATGGCACAAAACGCCTGGTCCATTGCCCTGTGGTGCACTGGCTGCTGCATGCCCAGTGGCCCAGTCCGTTTGAGTGCTTTGGCTATTTTTCTAAGTTACTGAACTGAAATCAACTGACTCGATGCAGACTGAGGATCATGTTCCCACTAAGCCGCGCAAAATTTTGAATGGGCCGTGCAGCCTGTTAAAGGGACCGTGTGCCCCAAAAAAATGAGGCATAACATTGACTGGGGTTTAATCCCCGCCTGTGCTGAGTTAGCTGACTTGTTGAGCAAATTGT